>NC_141695.1:226564193-226779193 GCF_964263255.1 Lissotriton vulgaris
CTCTTCCATGCTGGGTGATATATCTGAGGAGTAGAGATCTGTATAGAATTGTTTAAAGACCTCCCTTACCTGTCCTAGCTCTGTGCCAGTGTCTGATGCTATTTAACTTCCTGCAGTCTCAGGCAGGGAAAAGGTAACTTACATTTTTTTTATTTTATACGTTTGACTTCATCTTTGAATTGGACATTTAACCACATGGCTGCTGCGGGGATTTTTGCGCTGTGCTGCAAATTGCAATTGTGCTGGCACTATGACGAGCTCAGCTCGTCATCAGCACACGACCACCGTGGGTGATGACGAGCTGAGCTCGTCATCAGCAGCGAAAGGGTTAATAACTATTAAAAATAGAGATTTTTTAACTTTTTGTTTGGGTGAACTTGTTCCCGAAATATTGTATTGCTATTTGAATCTGCACTCTGGTTTTCTACATGAGACAGCGAATCTGCCAGAATGAAAATAGCTTCTGGGGCCTTGTCACTGTAGGAACATGATGAAATACATTTTCTACATGTCCCAAATATAAATGCCATGGGCTACAGAGCATATACACTGGTGACTTAGTATTATTCAAAATGCAATATTTGCCTATAAAAATGTGTCCTTTGCAAGTTCTCACTGCAAGCTTAACACTGCATCAGTCAGGCTGCATTGTATAGTCCTGAAGCTATGTTTTCAGAGCTTCTGTAGAGATAGCTGTTAGTCCTGACATCCTTGGCCAAGTTTCCTCTTAAAATTTTTCCTTCAGGCCTCCTGTTTCATTGACTTCATTTTTTCTGGCCTTAGTACTCTGCTAACCCTTGCTAAAGCGATTATGCTCACTCCCTAGAGCATGTTAGATTTTCTTATCACCTATTTGCATATACTTGTAAGTCCCAAATAAAGAGTCACTACAGGTGCTCGGGCCTGTAAATTAATTGCTTCTAGTGAGCCTGCAGCACTGATTTTTCCACCCACTTAAGTAGCAGTTTAAATATCTCTCACATCTGCCATTTCAGCCCGTTGGTGTGCAGTTTTGGAGCTAACATTTCAACCTTGCAAAAGAAACTTTTTGTCAGGTCAAAACCTTCTTTTTAAATGCATATAAGTCAACCCTAGATTAGGCCCTGGACAAAGTATTTAAAATCTGAGATCTACATGACACATTTTTTTTTCACTGCTGCAAGGCCTACCTCTCTCTTAGACTAACTTCAAGTTACCTTATTACAGTTACATTTTTTAAGCGTAAGTTTCAAATGGGAATAGGTACCTGTTTAAAGAGACACTGACATCGGTTTAAGTGCCGCCACTAGACCTTCTTACACTAGTGACCTGTTCTTTCTCTAGAAGCGCATAGAGACCAGTGGTGATTTGGTCTATATAAAAATAAAATAACATAACAAAAAATAACATACCTAGTTAATGTTTGGTATCTCTCTGGAATTGTAATTTTAAATCAAATTTAACAGTACAATTCTATAAATGACACTTTTAGAAAGATAGAAAATTGAACAATTGCCAATACTGTTCTTTTCAATCCTTCTTTTTCAACTACACATTTGAATTAAACTCAATGTGGATGTGAGACTTGCACATCACTCTGAGTCAATCACTTGTTTTATTTTTACTTTGAATACTTTTGTTGGTTACATTTCACCAAATTTACATTTTCAACATCTACAATACAAAAATAACAACATTTTGATAAAACATTGAATTATACATATTCACAATCATTCATTACTCACAGTCGCTCAACAAATCAAACATTCAGCCACTTGACATCCACATACACCAGTAACACACCATATTTACAATTGAATATTAATTACAATTTTATACAACAACCATAGACATTGAATTTGTCTAATTTCTTTAAGTTTGGAGCGATGTTGTTAATTTGAAAATCTTATGGCTCAACAAACACTGGTCTACGCGTTTCAAACTCCTACTTGGTAGGGAGTTCTCAACAGGACCCAAAGCTTAATTGAAGAAAGCCTGGCTAGGTTTTAGCCGACGCTCAACAAACAGTCCAATTGCATCCATACCCTTCTGACTTTTAAACTTCCTGTCAGATACTTATTTCCTAGATTGTCACTCCTTAGTAGCTCGTAGATGTAGGCACTCAGGCACACCTTTGAGTGCCGCTCGTAATCCCGAATCGGTGGGGTCAGCGTGTGCATTCTATAGAAAGATGGCATTTGTTTGCGTGAACCATTTGGTACCTGCAGACTCAAGGTCACGTGACTAGGTATGGGTGGCAGTTGGTCTTTGCGTTATCCTCCTAGACAGCCCCACACAATGGGGATCTGAAGTATAACTGTATGCCCCACTTACACTTCAATAGGCTGTGTCCTGTTTCCTCACAAAGGGCTGCCTACCCCATGTAGTTAGTATGGGGCCAGTGCCATGAAGGCAGGGTACCTGTGTTCTTCAAAGGCATTCCTCTAGAAGCTTCTCCGCACTTCACAGGCAAAACTGGTTATAAATACTAGACCTCCAACACCATCACTTCAGTACACTTCTGGACCTGTGGATACTCTACTAGGATGAAAGAATGCTGTGCTGCAACAATGACTGCTTCTCAGGGGGACTGCCGTTCTTATAGAACTGCTGCTACTGCTGTTTTGGCCTGCTGCCTGGGCCATCTGTGAGTGTACCCTGCCAAGTGGTGCCACCCTAGTCTTGGACCCTTGAAAGTGGGCTAAGGTACTCTTCCAGCCTCTGTGAATCCATAGAACGTATTTTAATAAATATTACAAGATCAAAATGACAAAAATCTAGTCATTAGAATCAGAGCTTTGACCTTTGATGAAGGTTGTGCACAAGAGGGAAGGACAGATGGCCAGAATGAGGTGCACCGTAGGCCTATAATCCAGCTAGTTCCCACAATGTAATTTGACTCTGTATTAAGGTTCAGCCCATCTGCACCCAGACCTCGAAACAACAGCATTCTATACAATTGTGTTCTGAGAAACATCCTGAACAAATTCTGTGTGATGATGTAATGATATAGTCTGAGTAGAATTTGAGGCCATGCTAGTGGGTGAGAGTTGCAAGAGGCTGTGTACATTGACGTGGTGCAGATTCATTTTAGTGAGAGAAGATGAAAAAGAGCCCTGATTAATACTTTGTTTTCTTCCGGATGGAGAAGAAAATACTCCTTGAGTGCCACCAATACCAGATTTCTGAATTTTAAGTAGCCAATCGTGACCAAAGGTATCAGACGCCTCTGACAGCTCTTCTTGAATCGAGGCATTTACACTGATGATGTATAATGCCATGCACAAAACATGTCCAGCAGCCATAATGACAAGCTCTGTGGTTATTTAGGACAAGAACCACAATGAGTGTTGGCTTGGGCACCAGGAATCTGAAAGGTGCATTGCTGCTTGGAGACACAAAGTTGGAATATTTTCGCTACCGCAAGAGTATTCAACTGATTGCTAAACTAGAGGGTTCTACATTTGCCTTTTTCAGAACATTGATTACAGCGCCCTGCTTATAAGGAGGGTGCATTCATTGAGTCAAAGGATGAATTTAGAATATCAGATATAGGTAGCTGTACAATAGTTTTAGGGTGGTAGAATACAAACTAGCTCTGGGCCAAGGGGGAACTTGGAATATGTTGTTAAGAAGCTTGTACAAATTCAACAATGTGAGTGAGAGAAGCAGCATCAGGTTGAGACTGAGAAAGACGAAATCATCGGAAATCATGTTTATAATGTCGCCAAATTTTGAAATCAAATAAGCAAGTTCTTCATAAAGGGAATATTATTGTGTCGTTAGAGTAGTAAGATAAATATTAAGTGTGTTAAATCAGTTTTAGGAGTGAGCATTTATTGGACATTGGGGAGTTTTTATATTTGTTTTTCTGTTTAGATAGTAGCTGAATTTTCTTCTCAATGCCTTGGCTAGAAGGGATAAGAAGTTAAATGTGTTTGAAATCTAGACATAATATGCCTCTTAATTTTGAGAGGGATCTCCATCTATGAAGCCAAGTATCAAGGAATTTTCTATGTCAGGACAAATAGATACAGGTGAAATTTCCCTGCAATCACATGTTAGCATCTGCAGGTTTAATACACAAGTGCAGGAGAAGTATGGGAGGAATGGAATTTGAATCAATGGTTTTCTGACCAACAACTGAAGATCACATGAGGAGAAACTTGTCTCAAGAGGGATCACTCAGTCAAGCAAATGTCCTAAAATGTGAGTGGAAGCTTTAGTGAGTTATTGGTGGGAACAGGTTTGAAGAAGAAATATAACGTTTTTTGCATAATAGGAAATCATCTCAGACCAGAGGGCAGGATTCCGGAGTGCTAAAAAATAAGAAAGATAAATATTTGGGTTACCAGGGTTATGTTAAGTGGACTGTGGGTAATGTGTTTATTGGCAAGACCTCTGACCTATTTAATGTACCTTTTTTTACTGTGGGGAAAACCTCTATTCCTCTAACACTATCAAATGTGGATCTGTTTACCAGAATAAATATATATTTAAGAAAATACTTGAAGAATACTGATAAACTTGAGCGTTGCTGAGTGTTTACTATTTCTCAATTACACTCCCTGAAACACCCACAATCCAAACACTGAGAGAGAACCTCAGTTGTGAGGACAGCTCCTTACCCTCCCAATTCCTTGAATAAGGAAAACAGATTCACTCTTTTAAATGCATTTATTAATGTGCTGGCCTTGTACTTAACTCTCAAATAACTTTGCAAAGGAACCCTACATTTATTGGTAACTAAATGGCTAAGTTATTTTCTGTAACTTATAAAATATTCATATGCTGATTCACATCTTCTTCTATGGTTACAGGGCAATTGTACTACCCATTGTGCAGCTCAGTGTCCTGCCGGAAGAAGGAAACATGCCAGCTCATCAGTGGCAGCCCAGTGTGTGTCGCACAGTCACAATCTGTATGCTGGGGGAGTGGAGACCCACATTGTCATACATTTGATGGGATCAACTACGACTTCCAGGGCACTTGCACCTACACCATCGCCAAAACCTGCGGTGTGGACAACACTCTGCCAGTATTCAATATCGAGGCTAAAAATGAGAACAGAGGGAATACAAGAGTATCCTACGTCAGCTTTGTAACAATCAAAGTCTACAACTACATAATCTCCCTAATAAGATTTGAATATGGACAAGTCAGGGTAAGGATCTAAGGAATACATTTTAGTGTTTTTTGAAACAGTGTGGATATGTTGAAGAACATATCATGGTTTAGTGATGAAGCCGTTGGCATAAAGTGTTTGGGCTTACAATATATTCAGTTTTTTCCATTGTTTAAAATAATAATCCTAAAGGATCGTCAGTAACATCCATTGCTTCTGATGGACAGTAGTCAAACATTGTCATAAAACCAGAAAGTCAATCATAAACTGGTGTAAACCAGTACTTAATTTGATCTGGTGCTTTCCTATGCTCAGAACCAGCACTAATGACAGCCCACCACATGGTGGTGCAGTCTGCCTAATGTTAAGTTGAGCCTAACAGCAGTCTTACATAATGTCATATACATTAAGCATGAATAATAAATACTACCCACTCTATTTATATATTTTAGTTACCTAGAATAGTCTAACTTGCCACACTTGTAGAAGAGCCATCATTTGTAGTTGTGTTGGTACTGTCATTGGAAGCACTGGCAGGGACAATGAGCGATACAAGCTGAATTGGCAGGATAGCCCTAAACTTATTTTAAGGTTCGAAAGATAATATCTGCAATGTCTTAAAACAAAATTGTTCATAAGTTAGTGACATATTTCTTGTTGAAGACTACCGTAAAAAAGTACGATTGTCTGTAAATGAGTCCAGCTTGCTGTATATTGATTTCAGGAAAAATCTGGTTTGCTCCACAAAACTATACTTCCAGAATAGAATACCAGCTTGTGACCATGTAATGTAGTGTGAGCAGCAAAGGAGCCATTGCCTGTGACCTTGTATGCATGGAGCTCCAAATCAAAGTCTTCAGTTTGGACCCAGCTGCCTTGCTGTGGCATCTTCAACGATAAGCCTGTATCATCCAATGCAGCATTGCGTATTTTAATTGAGCTGAGTGCCCTATTTAGAGCTTTTTAACAAATACTTCTCAATTCCCAGTGAAGCATGAATATTTATTATTATTATTTATTATTGCTTAGTTATTGACTTGAAAAAGCACAAGCAAGGTTCGAAGGAAAATCAAACCCTGCACCTACATTTCACAGCAGGTCTTCCCTATTAAGAATTACACTTTAGCATGGAAGAATATATTGAGTCCACTGAGTTTTTTGCACCCTCTGCTCTGTAGAACTTGGGCAGAAGATATAAATATCCTGTGCCCTTTGCTAACTTAAGGTGACAGGACTATCTTGCCTGACCTATATACCCTTTCTTATTGGCGATTGTTAGACCTGTCGTCATCAGGGCAGTCTTCCCCAAAACGTTTTGGCTGCTTAACCTCATGCGCACTAGCCTAATTCCGCTCGCACGCTGAGATATGCGAAAACGCATGTTACGTGACGAGCTGGGCTCGTCATCAGCGTGCGAGGAGGCTACGCCATGACGAGCCCAGCTCGTCATCAGCGTCCTATTTTACGGTATCTTCTTTTTGGCCCTAGGATTCTAAGCACTTTGTCCCTGCTGACCAGTGCATATGCTTTTGCCCTACACAGGATATCATTGTTGTATAAACAATTGACATATTTAGTTTACTTATAAGCCCCTTGTAAAGTGGTATACCATATACCCAGGGTCTGTAACCTAAATGCTACTAGTGGGCCTGCCGCACTGATTGTGCAATCCACACAGGTAGCCTTTCAAACCTTTCTCAGCCTGCCATAAGGCCTGTGTAAAACCTTAACAATGCCTTAAACTCTCCTATTACTATGGATACTGGTCTGGGAGCAGGCTGACGCTACGTGGGAGGCATTGGTACCTACAATGAAAGGTATTTCTGCAGTGGGAGACATGCTGCAGGGTGATATCTTATAGTCAGGACAGCGTCAGAACTCAGGGTGAACAGGGCCATGATGGACAAATGGTGTGTAGCTTATGAGTTGCTCTAAGAATGCACAAGGTCCCAGATAAATCGTGGGGTGGTAGTTTATGGGGATATATGCCCACACTGGGAAGGGATCCCCTTCTCACACTAGATGTGGGAGACTAGACATGCTACACTGCCATGAAGGTCATAATCTTCAAAAAGTTTAGGCTGACACCTGAGAAATACTAACAGAGGTTCAGGGCCTGTCACAAGATCACATCACATATCTGGGTGTACTATTTAGTCATTACTAGGAAGGCACTGAAGGGCAGGGTGAGGGAAAGCTGCCTATATGAGATTATGGCTGTACAACTTGATTTTGAAGGAGTACATGCTTAAGCTTTGTTTTAAAGAGTTGCACCAACCCTTGATAGATAGTAAGCTTTATGACCCTAGGACGCTTGCTGAGCAGCATGCCTATGGTACGGAGTCAACTGGTGGCCCCAAATTAGGTAATTCCCCATGCACTTTACTAGGTTGGGGTGGCTGACAACAGAGAGAGTCACTGTCCCTTGCCCATTTGAGTTGGGGGGGGGGGTAATGTCTTGTGAAGGTTAACGTGAGCCCTGCCATGCCTGTGGGCTTTTTGCTTCGTAATAGCCTTGAGCACACAACCTGGAAGGGAGTAGAGCTCCAGGCTTTTGTGTGTTTGGGTTACTTAAGTGGGTCTGTGCTACCAGAAGGTCCATGGTTGGCCAGAAAGGGAGTCCAGAAGGGCTGGAGCCTCAAACGATTGCCCAGGCAAATTCTATGAACGGTTAAAGGCAGAGGGTGTGGTCTTCCTAGTGAGGTGGATGTGCCACCTGCAATGGCTGCTCCAGAGACCTTTGCCGAGGGCATTTCCCCCTTGATGACCTACCAGAACCTGGTGGATGACATGTGGAAGGAAGACCCACTGAGAAGTTCTGTAAGTTACAAAATTAGTGCCCCACCCTTTCGGAACTGAGTAAACAGGCCAAAGTCCAAGCAGCAGGTGAAACCTCTGAGAGTCATCACATTTACAATGAGGACAACCTCCTTTACAGTGAGCCTAAGGCTCTTGTGAATGGGACAACAAGGACCCTGGTGGTACCCCAATGCGACTGGGCCTTCCTACTGGTACAGGCTCACGAAATTCCCCTTGCAGGTCACCTGGGCCAAGACAAAACTATGTAATCTTGTTACTCTCTTTTTTGGATCTAGGATCTAGGCTTCCTCAGATGCATACTGTAGGAGTTGTGTGACCTGCCTCAACAATGGGAAGATAGGACAGAATCTTAAAGCTGCCCTTAATCTCTTGTTTTTTGTTGGCACCCCATTTGAGAGGTTGGGAATCAAGACTGTTGAGCCTATGGATGCCCAGACTACTTTAGGTAACAGATTTTTCCTGGTTCTAATTGATCATGCTTCTAGGCAATCCCTCCAAAAACCATCACTGCACCTGCAGTGGTGAAGGCTCTGATGGGGATTTTTACTCAAGTGGGTTTCCCCAAGGAAATTGTATTTTCCAAAGGCGCCAACTATACGACTGATTATATGCAGTAAATGTGGAAGGGCTTTGTGGTAAACTACGACTCACTATCTACCCTCTCCAAACAAATAGGCTTATTGATAGATTCAACAAGATCATGAAGGGCATCAATAGAGGCCTACCTGGGGCCTTGAAGTGTAAGTAGGACTTCCTCTTGCCATGCCTTATGTTTGCATACAGAGAGGTGACACAGAAGGGAGTTGGCTTCAGCCACTTCGAGCTTCTGAATGGACACCCAGTCAGAGGACCTCTGAGTCTGATGAACAAAGTGTTGGACCTTAAGACCCTTAGGCAACCCAAGAGGTTGCTCCATTTCAATCACCTCAAACCCCACTTTTTAGTGGTCTGAACTCTCCAAGCTGTCTATGCTTGGAGGTATGTACTCTCCATGCTGTCCATGCTGTTGGTGACAGATGGAGAAGCGGAGGTGGAGAGTGAAACTTTCCATGACCTCTCAGACTCCAAGGAGACAGATGGATCAGTGGTAGTAGTAATTATTTACCCCAGTATGACTACTGACCAGCATAAAGGCTGCCACCAAGTGTTGGTGCAATACTCCTCTTTCAATCAATCAATCAGGCATTTGTAGAGCATGCTACTCACCCGTAAGGGCCTTAAGCTGTTTTGGGGAGTGCTGCTACTGCTCGAAGAGCCAGGTCTTGAGTAGTCTCCTGAAGGTTAGTAGGTCTTCGGTCTGCCGTAGGAGGATGGGGAGTGTGTTTCAGGACTTGGCGGCGAGGTAGGAGAACGATCTGCTGCCGGTGGTGGGTCTTCGGATGTGGGGGATAGTGGCAAGGGCGAGGTTGGCAGAGCGGAGTTGGTGGTTCAGGGTGTAGAAGGTGAGTCGTCTGTTGAGGTATATTGGTCCGCTGTTGTGGAGTGCTTTGTGTGTGTGGGTGAGGAGCTTGAAGGTGATCCTCTTGTTGACGGGAGGCCAGTGCAGGTCTCTCATGTTATGTTATGTTATGTTATTATAATTTATTGTGCGCACAGCTACTCCAGCCAAGGAGCGTCCCGGCGCATAGACAAGGAGAAACATAACACAACAGGAAAAGATAAGACATAATAGGGGCAGCTAAAACAGAAAAGTTTTTATTGCTCTCCGGTAGGTCATAAGGTCCTCTAACAAACGGATTTCAACCGGGAGAGAATTCCAGGTTAGTGCAGCTTTTACGCTGAAGGAGCGACCCCCCATGCGGCTGAGTCTGAATCTAGGGACTACAACAAAGGCCTGGCCTTGAGAACGGAGGGTGCGAGTGGGGACATAGAAAGAAAGACAGCTGGACAAGATTTCAGGGCCCCTACCTCTCAAGATCTTAAAGGTCAAACAGAGGACCTTAAAGAGAATGCGCTTCCTCACTGGAAGCCAGTGTAGGGAGCGAAGGACACTCGCCACCGGGCAAAATCTGGGCAGGCCGACAATCGCTCTAGCCGCAGCATTTTGAACCCGTTGCAGGCGAGTTAACTCAGCCTGGTTGGCCCCGACCAGAAGGGAGCTGGCGTAATCCAGGCGAGAGATGATAGTTGCCTGGATTACCAGCTGTCTGGTTGGGGCATCAAAGAATTTGAGTACTGGTCTTAAACCTCTCAGCAGACCAAAACAACAGGCTGCTGTTTTTTTGGTATGTCCTACAAAGGTAAGGCCCGCATCCAGCCAGACCCCCAGATTTTTCACCTCCGATACCGGGGTCGGGGTAGGTCCCAGCTCTGGAGGCCACCATTGGTCACCCCACAGCTCCACTCCCCTTCCGACAATCATTACCTCCGTTTTAGTGGCATTAAGCTGGAGACAGTTTCCTGTCAACCAGCTTGCCACCGCCTTCAGTCCAGCCTGAAACCTGGGGGCATCTTGGTCCGCATCCCAGCTGAGAGTGACCGCCAGCTGTGTGTCGTCGGCATATGAGACCAGAGTTAGGCCCCACTGCCTAGCGACATCAGCCAGCGGTCTCACGTAAAGGTTAAACAACGTGGGACTCAGCGAGGACCCCTGCGGGACCCCCATGGCCAGAGGCTGGAAGTTGGACTTGAAGGGAGGGATGGCAACACAGAAGGAACGATTGTCGAGGAAGGAGCGGAACCATTGCAACACCTGGCCACCAATACCAATCTCCTCGAGCCGATGCAGGAGGATGCTGTGGGATACCGTGTCGAAGGCGGCGCTGAGATCTAACAATATCAGCGCCGCCGTTTGACCAGCATCCAACCTTGCACGGAGATGTTCCACCATCACAAGAAGAGCAGTCTCCGTGCTGTGTCCAGCACGGAAGCCATTTTGTGTGGGGTCGAGGGCGTTGGTCCGGGCTAGATGTTCTGACAGGGCCAGATTGACATGGGCCTCTGTAATCTTTGCCGGCCAGGGTAGCAGCGAGATGGGATGGTAACTTTCAGGCTTAGACGGGTCCAAGGAGGGTTTTTTAATAATTGGGGACACCACCGCCTGCTTCCACTTAGTTGGAACTACACCCGACTCCAGGGAGAGGTTGACAAGGGCACGCACAGCAGAGCGTCCCATAAAGGTCTGATCTCGAAAGAGAGCAGGTCTTACTGGATCAGATGGAGATCCAGATTTAACTTGCAGCGCAAGTTTGTCAAACCCATCCGAGGTGAGAAGGGGGAATGAGAGCAGGGTGATCTGATGAGGTGTCCCGTTGGAACTTCCCAGACCGATCCCTATGCTAGGGAATGTCTGATAGATTGCTTGGACTTTTCCCAAGAAATAAGAAGCGAGGGATTCGCAGTGGGAGATGGAGCTCACGGCCATAGAGGTAGTCCGCTTCGCCATGAGATCTTTCACGGCCTTGAAGATGGCCTTCGACGGGTTAGTGCTGTTTCGAAATTCTGCGGCATAAAATGCCGCTTGAGCTCGACAAATAGCCCGATGATAGAGCTTGACGGACGTGGCGTATGCAGCTTTTAAATCAGCCCCATACGTCTTCCGCCATGCCCTCTCCGCCCGTCTACAGGCTCACTTCAGGGCACGTAAGGCGCCATCGTACCAGGGACTCGACTCTCTAGTATTGATTTTAGTCGATACGATAGGTATCAGAGTGTCTAGAGCCCTAGTAAGCCAAGAGCAGAAGAGGTCATATCCCTCTTCTACGCCATTCAATGGACCCAGCGGCTCCTCTGACAGAAGACGATGAAAGTCTTCTAGCCTGAGTTTGTTCCAAAACCTCCTAGGTACCCGTCTAGCTGAAGAGGTAGAGGGAGTAACCGATATAGGACAAAGAATGGACACCAGGAAATGGTCAGTCCACTCTACCGGAGAAATAGATGTAATTTTAGTCTCCGGCAAGTTGGTGAAGAAGGGGTCAAGAATATGTCCCCCAGTATGGGTAGACTGGGAAACCAGCTGGGAGAGTTGAAAGGACTCTAAGTCTGAGGAAATGCTGCGTACCGTCAGATTGGAAGGGGTGTCGAAATGAAGGTTCAGGTCACCCATGATGGAAAAGTTGGCGCAATCAGTGACCAAAGTGCCAACAGTATCGGGGAAAGCATTTCTGAACACCACATCGCTACCTGGCGGACGATACACAACCATCCCAGAGAACGTAAACTGAGGGCTGACAGAGACCTTAAAAGAGGCACTTTCACACCCGGCGATATTAAGGCCACTCCACACACAAGGAAAACTGGACCTAACTATAAGAGCTATACCCCCACCTCTAGAAGATCTATTCAAGGTGAACATAGAATAGTCAGGGGGGCATGCTAGATTGAAAATAGCAGCGTCCGCTTCCTGGAGCCAGGTTTCAGTGATGGCAAAAATATCGGGTGCTTCATCCTCAATAAGATCGTAGATGATCTGGTGATGTTTCAATGCCGATCTGACATTCAGGTTTAGGATCCGCAAAGAGGAAGGAGAACCCCTAATGCGGTGAACATCTGAAAAGTTTTTCCGGAGGATGGAGCCCGGAAGGTCAAGTACCCAATCGTTGCATGGGCAGCGGTACGGACCGCAGAGCGGATGGACAGGCGGAAGATTAAAGCAATGGCTCACCTGACCGATGGAATATAAGCTCTCTCTGGAGTATGTCAGCATTGGGACACGAAAAGATGAAATACTTGTCGCAGCCCAGCACCGCAGCGTCCCGCACGGCCTTAGCGCGGATGGGCGCAGACGGGCAGGACTCCGGCCACGCGAAGGCGCACCGGCTACGCGATCCCACTACGCTAGGGGAGGAGCTTTAAGTAGGCGTCCTCGCTGGCTACTGCGCACTAAAGCACAGGCAGCTGATAGTAACTGCAGCAACACTCACCCCACCCCATGTGGGGTGTGATGTGGCTGTGACAAGGGACGTCAAGGGTCAGGCATCCGGAGGCATTCTGTATGCGTTGCAGTCGTTTCAGTATTTTGGCCGGGGCACCCGCGTAGAGGGTGTTTCCGTAGTCTAGCCTGCTGCTGACGAGGGCCTGGGTGACTGTTTCTCTTGTACCAGTGGGGATCCACCTGTAGATCTTTCAGAGCATGCGGAGGGTGTGGAAAAAGGAGGATGAGATGGCGTTGACTTGCTTGGTCATGGAGAGTGTTGAATCGAGGATGAATCCCAGGTTGTGTGCATGGTCGGTAGGTGTCGGTGCTGCTCCCAGGACAGACGGCCACCAGGAATCGTCCCAGGTTGAGGGGGTGGAGCCAAAAATGAGGACCTCAGTCTTGTCCGAGTTTAGTTTCAGGCATTCGGCGACGGCTTTCATTCCTTCATGGAGGTTGGTTTTGGCTGTCCGAGGGTCCTTGGTGAGGGAGAGGATCAGCTGTGTGTCATCAGCATAGGAGATGATGTTGAGGTTGTGCAGTCTGGCCACGTGTGCGAGCGGGCCATGTAGATGTTAGACAGGGTCAGGCTGAGGGATGATCCTTGGGGTAAGCCGCATATGAACTTGGAGGCTTCGGATCGGAAGGGGGGAGGCGGACGCTCTGTGTTCTGTCAGAGAGAAAGGAGGAGGTCCAGTCCAGTGCTTTTCCTCGGACTCCTGTGTTGTGGAGGCGGGGGCATAGGGTGTGGTGGCAGACGTGTCGAAAGTGGATGAGAGGTCCAGGAGGATGAGGGCTGCTGTCTTGCTGTTGTCCAGCAGGGCCCTGATGTCATCGGTGGTGGCAATGAGAGCCGTTTCAGTGCTGTTTTTGCTGCAGAACCCAGACTGGGACAGGTCAAGGATGTTGTTCTCCTCGAAGTAGTGGTTCAGCCGTTTGTTGACAGTTTTCTCGATTACCTTCGCCGGGAGCAGGGGGATGGGCCAGAAGTTCTTGAGGTCCCTCGGGTCTGCCTTGGGTTTTTTGAGCAAGGCGTTGATTTCAGCATGCTTCCAGCTCTCTAGGAAGGTTGCGGTCTCGAATGAGATGTTGATGGCCTTGCGGAGGTGGGGTGTGCTGGTGGCGCTGGCTTTTTTGAAGATGTGGTGGGGGTATGGGTCTGACGGTGAGCCGGAGTGGATGGTGCTCATGATTTTGATGGTGTCGTCGTTGTTGATGTTGGTCCAGGTGAGCAGGGGGCTGCTGCGGGTGGTGGCCGTCGGGTCCAAGGTGTCATTGGCTGGCGTGGTGGTCTGATTGTCGAAGCTGTCATTGATGTCTGTGATCTTGCGGTGGAAGAAGGGAGCAAGGGAGTTGCACAGGTCTTGCGATGGTGGGATGTTGCTGTTGTTGGAGCTAGGTTTGGAGAGTTCCTTCCCAATCTTGAAGAGCTCTTTACTGTTGTGTGCGTTGTTGTTGAGGCGGTCCTTGAAGGAGGTTTTTTTGACGGATCTGATGAGGTTATGGTGTTGGTGCAATGTGTTCTTGTGGGCTACATGGTTCTCCAGTGTCTGTTCATGGCGCCATTTCTCCTCAAAATTTCTGCAGTTTTGTTTGTAGGTCTGGAGGTCCACGGTGAACCAGCTGGCGTTCCTATTGGTGCGTCTGTTGGAGGGATTCTTGATCAGGCCGAGGGTGTTGGCGCAGTCGTCGATCCAGCATCTGAGGTTTCTGGTGGCGGCGTCGTGGTGGGTGGGCTCGGCAGGTGGGGTCCGGGCGAGGGTGGTGGTTAGCTGGTCTTTGGTAACTTTGCTCCAACAGCGGCGGGGCATCTGTTGGGTGCGGTGGTGCGTGACTGGTTTCGGAAAGGTGAAGTGAATGCAGAGGTGGTCGGTCCTGTGGAGTTCTGTGGTGTGGCTGAATGAGACGTGGGCGCTTGTGGAGAAGATGGGATCAAGTGTTTGGCCAGCGGAGTAGGTTGGGCGTTGTCACATGCTGTCTGAGTCCGAGGTTGGTGAGGTTTTCGATCAGGGTGGTTGTGTTGGTGTCATTGTTGTTCTCGAGGTGGAAGTTCAGATCTCCTAGGAGGATGTAGTCCGTGGAGGCGAGGGTGCATGTACTGACGAAGTCAAAGATAGAGTCGCTGAACTGTGCCGGGGTCCGGGGATCTGAGGTCAGAGTTCGTCTGAGGGTGGTGTTGGGATCGGTGTGGATCTGGAAGTGCAAGTGTTTGGCGGTGTTGCGGGGGTCGTAGGAGTTGGTCGAAACCTTGCAGATAGACTTATGGATGATGGATATTCCTCCTCTGGCTCCGTTGGTGCGGTTCCTGCGGGTGATCTTGTAGCCATCCGGGATGGCTTTGTCGATGTCAACCAGGTCTCTGTCAGGAAGGCGACGTCCCAGCGAGTTTTGGAGCATCGCTATTGGGTACTGCATTCAGGTGTGTGATTACCCCGTTGACATAAAGGCAAAACAGGGTGGGTGCCAAGACACACCCCTGTCTCACCCCTTGACAACGGGTAATCTAGCTGACAAAGCACCATTTTTCCCACACCTGACGTGTGCGAAGTTCTCCCTATGGAGTCGGATTATCATGTTCAGAAGGGGGAAAGAAATGCCCAGTTCTAGAAGCACAGTCCATAATTTCCCGTGCGGAACCAGATCGAAGGCCGCACAAAGGTCCACAAAGACAGTATATAGTGAACCGCCCTCAATCTTGACGGTTTTCCAAAAAAGCAGGGTCAGGCGGAAAATCTGATCCGTAGTGTATACATTTTTCCTGAACCCTGCCTGATAAGGGCTTAAGATGGAAAACTCCTCCGTCCATTCTAAAAAGTGGTCTAAAATCAGCCTTGCAAAGATCTTTTGCGGCACATCAATGAGCTGATAGGCCAGTAGTTGGCTGGGAGTAGAGAAGAACCCTATCTATCGCCCTCACCCTATCTATTGCCCTCACTCTATCTATTGCCCTCACTCTATTGCCCTCACTCTATCTATCTATTGCCCTCACTCTATCTATCTATCTATTGCTCTCACTCTATCTATCTATCTATCTATCTATCTATCTATCTATCTATCTATCTATTGCCTTCACTCTATCTATCTATCGCCTTCACTCTATCGCCCTCACTCTATCTATTTATTGCCCTCACTCTATCTATCTATCTATCTATCTATCTATCTATCTATCTATCTATCTATCTATCTATCTATCTATCTATCTATCTATCTATCTCCCTCACTCTATCTATCTATCTATCGCCCTCACTCTATCTATCTATTGCCCTCACTCTAACTATCTGTCTATCTATCATCTTACTGTATCTGTCTATCTATCGCACTCACTCCGTCTATCGCCATCACTGTATTTATCTATCTATTGATCGCCCTCACACTATCTGTCTATCGCCCTCACTCTATCTATCTATCTATCTATCTATCTATCTATCTATCTATCTATCTATCTATCTATCTATCTATCTATCTATCTATCTATCTATCTATCTATCTATCTATCTATCGCCCTCCTTCTATCTATCTATTGCCCTCCCTCTATCTATCTATTGCTCTCCCTCTATCTATCACCCTCACTCTATCTATCACATTCACTCTATCTATCTATCGCTTCACCACAGCATCACTCAGCACCACCACAACATCACTTAGGGGCACCACAACATCACTATGCGCTACCACAGCATCACTGAATGCCAAAGCATCACTCCTTGCCACCACAGCATCAATCTGTGCAACCATTTAACAACAATTGGTTTAAATATGTTCTCTCAATGTTTCAAGATTTATTAAAAATGTCACAAGAAGATGTTAATATTTCACTTCGGTTCTTGGATTTTCGTTACAATAAAATACAGTGAACATAATCTTCACAAAAGTTATTTACAAAAGTTTAAGCAATTGCCATTATAAATTACAATAACTTTTATTTAAGTATTAATTATTACAAAAAAATAAAAGCCATAGTTATTTGTAATATCAATACATCTAAGTCACGTAAATACAACACATATTGCATTACAAATGCTATAGGTGTTACATTTGCGAAAGTAAAAACTTTTGGCATTGTAAATGACAAAGCTATTAATATTGCTATTTTCAAAACCAACACATAAATACAAGATTTGTCATTTACAATACCAATAGCTCAAACTTTCCTCATGCGAGACCTATTGCGTAGCAAATGCTTGTTATGTTTGTCATGGCTGCGCACTGAAATCAATTTACATTTCTTCTTTTTGTAATTTTTAACAGATGTTATTTTAAATATAGACTCGTCAAATTGTATTTATATGAATTGATATAATCTCGCTTATTGTAATGTAATGTGCTTTTATGATTTAACATTTTAAATCGAATAAAGCAGATCTTGACTTGCATTGACTAGTGGCTTTCTATTTTACCACACACATTTATCACAAGCATATTGCAAATGTGCTAGCTCTTGTTCAGAAATCGACACTGGGGGGACTTTAAAGACATACTATAATCTAGGGAGAGTATTCATTGTCAAGACCACTATTTTGTCATTGAAAAAGATAAATGGGGAGCCTTGACTATACAGATAATATCTAATTTCTGTTTTGATGCCCAGGTAGTTAGACCAATAGAGTTCCTGTACTGTTGAAGTTATGTGGATACCTAAGTTTTTGATTCTGCCTGTTGCCTATTTAATGCAAGACAAGGACTCACGTTTACTTCTGATTGATGGGGAAAGTTGTACACTCCTCTTCTCCAACTTGAAAAAATGAAAGCTGGATACATTGCTAAAACACTGTCTAATTGGTATCGGTACATTTGGGATGTGTTACTGTCAGCAGGACGGTGGTGACTGGCACCGCTCATGGGTGGGTAGTGGGGCCTGCCCACGCAGGTGGGGGTGCGCGTCTGGCAAACAAAATAAAACAAAAAAACAACTGAAACTTTCCGCCGGACCCTGCATCTCTTCTCCTGCTCTCCTGCGACCAACCGGAGGAACAAGAAGCACAGCCAGGCTCCTCTGACTGATCCCATCGCTGCAATACAGCATTGTGATTGGTCTGAGTGCCGAGACACGCAGCTCAGCCAGGGGCTGGAGGGGTGGTTATGTTTCACCATGAAGGCTGTATTGCAGCCTGCATAGAGAAAAGGGAAATTGCGTTTGGGCAGTCCGAGAGGGCAGGCCAAGCAGTCATTGTGCAGTTAACACGGTTGTACCACTCCTCCCCTCATGAAAGCTGCTGCAGCTGGAGGACAAGATAAAATGATAATAACATTATTATTATTTTTTTCTTTTGCTGTTGTGGAGTAGTGTGGCAACACTCCTCCGCCTTAGTGGATGAGCCGCCACTGCCGCAGGATATCATTGTCAAATAAGATTATGTTATGCAAGAGTCCGCTAAAATCTATTCTATGCACCTCTGAGGTTTGTCTAATCAATTGGCCTAGGGATTAGATCAATAGAGCAAAGAATAATATGGAGAGTGGGCACCCCTGGCTCTTGCCTCTTAAGAGTCAGAAACTCTCCTGTTTTTCACAGTTGACTACTAGTAGCACTGAGGAGCTCATGTATCCTGAACAAATAAAGCTCTGCATGTAGTGGCCAAATCGGGCTTTCTCCATGGCCTGTTTTAGAAATGCACACTATTCACACTGAAAGAGCTTTTTTGCAACAACTGTAAGTGCAAGTATGGGGATGGATCCCCTGTTGCATTTTGTAATGAGATATATACTGCACCTAAAATTGTCAATCATCTGTCTATTTCTGATCAACCTCAACTGGTCATTGCTCACCAAGTATGTCAAACATCCCTCCAGTCTGCTGGCCAGCACTTTCATATTTATCTTAATGTCGTGTTATTCAATTTTATAGGTCTGTAACACCAGCACTTCTCTGATTTTACAATTTATATATTCAGATTACATCTGTTTCCTCCAGTACCCTCATAACCCTGCCGATTCATATAACAAGCTGTAGAGAGCAGTTAAGTGTGGGGCCAACACTGAGAGGAATCTTCTGTAGAAGATGTTTGTAAAACCATCCAGCCGTGGCAATCTGTTAGATGGTAGGTTTCAAATAGCTAATCCTACTTTTTCTACCAAGATCTCCCACTGCAGGTTATCTTTTGTTCACTGTGGCAGAGCAGGGTGTTACATAGTCTCCAGCAAATCTGAAATAATCTGGATCTCTGGGTGTTGACTACTACATATATCTGTGTAGAAGGCCTTAAATGTGTCCTGTTTAGCTGTTTGTGTTTTGGAGAGGGTTCAAATCTTTAGTAGTACATTTGCTATTCTATTTTTGGTTTTAGAGTCTTTCATCCTGGCCGCCAGTACATTTTCAAGTTTAGGATTGTGTTTAGGAAGTGCAAAAGTGCTATTTCTGAGCATTTTGTAAACAATAGGTCAAGTTGTCTCCTTAGTATAGTCACTTCCTTCATCGAATAGAGGGTTTTGTTTTCACTTTATTGTTCGTATGTGTCCCTTGGATGCTCATGTGATTTGGTTTTGGATAGTGGCCAGCTGTGACACAGGTGCACTCTAATATAAATGACCATACCCTGGAGCAGTGCCTTGAAGGCATCCCTAATAACATTAGGTGGGGATGTCCCTATCTGATTCAACTTAATGTATTCATGCATTTTATCTTTTCTCTCCTTTTCATATAATCTTTCAGGATCATAGATCAAACCTCCATGTTTTCCTAGATCTACATGTTTCACCTCAGGTGAAATCCATCCCATATTATGGGCATGTATTCTGAAATGCCTAGGAAGTGTATCTCAAAATCAAGTGCTAGAGTTAGCAGTGTGCTCATGACCCAGACCAAATCTATCCTAGAACAGGATCTGTGGCTATTTGAGAAGAAGGAATACTGCGTCTGTGGTTTTGTCTCCCACCAAGTGTCCACCAGTTCCACCTCTGTTATATGCCATTTGAGGACCATGGACATCCCTCTGCTATGTCTAGCTCTTTGTTTGGGGTACAATTGAAATCTCCTACCAACATCACTTGTGTCTGGGCCCTGTCATTGATGATATCTAGGACTTGAAACAAATGAGGTTCCTGCTGTACATTTGGTTCATAAGATACCATTATAGTTACTTTCTGTGATCTTAGTTTGCCTTTGATGGTTATGTATCTCCCACTCGCATACATCTAAGCTTGTTTTGGACACAACCAGGGGCTAAATCTATGGATGGCTAACATAAATCCACGTACATTTCTGCACTTTGATATTGTAAGATATTGCGAAGAGTAGGTTCTGTGCAACATTACTTTGGTATCTTTCAAGAGAAGGGTCTTTTCTTGAATGCATACCATGTTAGGTGGTTTCCTCATTATTTCTTTCCACATTTTTCATTTTTTTTAACCAGGATATTTAGACCACGCACGTTCCATGACAGTAGCCTAACCCATGGGTAGAAGCAGAACAATACTGAGCCTCTAGCTTGGTGTCCTAACAAATGTTGGTTCCCTGTGCTTGGTGTCCATGTGTTATCTCTAATGTAAGAAGTGATCCCTCCCTTCTTTCCCCAATTGTTGCCTGAGTAAAGAATGACAAATAACTGTTTACCTATGGATATAAAACAATTGTTATTCCAGAGAAAACAACTTGATGGTCAACTTCATCTACCCTTCGCCATTCATTTAGAAGCACAGCCCCACTAACAAAAAGACAAATCATGCTATGTTCACTTTAGCACCTGGCATCTCACTACTATGTAGGGCCTGCAGTGACTCTTTGAGTCGGTTATGGGATGTATCCCATTAGCAGACTCAAGCACGCCTTGCCTTTCCCCATTGATCTGATGGTGTGTATCTTGCCCTTGATGGCTCATATTAAGTCAAACAAGAATGCCCACCATTTCTATTCTGTCTGTTTCTAAGTTCAGCCATGATTTTAGTTTGAGCTCTCTTCCTGGCTAGGGTAGCCTTGGATTTATCCTGATAAAGTTTCAAAGTTTCATTCCATCAAAGAGTTACGCTGGCTTTCCATCAGAAACAGAATAAAGTTTAAGACTCTATGCATTGTGTACAAGGCCTTGCATAATCTAGGACCAGCCTATCTCGTCCACAATCTGATTCCTTATTGTCTGTCCAGAACATTACGTTCCTCAAGTCTAATCGATCTTGTGGTTCCTCGCACTAAAACTGTCTCATGGGGTGACAGAAGATTTCTGGTGTCAGCTCCAAAGCTGTGAAACACTCTGCCCCACTCGATCAAAGCCAGCCCATCTCTCTGGTCTTTTCGTAAGCAACTTAAGACCTGGCTTTTTAATCAATAGGTCCCGCTCCCTCCTCTTAGGTTAAATACTACAGATACTCAGCGCCGAGACGCCCACGGGCCTTTGCGCTTTAGAAATATCAAAATCAAATCAAATCAAATCAGTCCACCAAGACAAACAGCATCCTGTCGTCTCACAGCTTTTAGTATTTCTTCCTTCAGCTTTGATGTGATCTTAATTTAGCAATTATATCACTTAGACTTTTATTGGGCTTCTAATTGGGAGGACCCACTCTGTGAGCCTGTGGTATGCGAATTTCCTGAGGCCTTTTGCACTGATAACCTGGCTGAGGAATCTCTCACTGGATGCTACTGCACTTGTAACTTCAATGGATTTGCAAGAATTGTGTATGTAGATATTGATTCCTCATTTTTTTTCCTTTTTAGCCCACTGGTAGATTTAGCACAGAGCAGAGAGACAATGTGTAATGTAGATATGCAGTGACAAAGTCAAAATTGACAAACTGAGTTAGAATAATAGAGTAAAATATTGTAAACAAAGTGATGCAAACACAACAATCCTCTAAAGAGAGTAACTGCAGATGCGATTTTTTAAAGTTTTAAGTAGAAATAGCCCCAAAAAACACAAAGCAAAAAGCAATCCTAATGGTCACAGTAAACTTAGGAATAGGCTTCTTCTGGTTAAATCTTTCAAGTCCCAACTAAACATAGGAGTACACATCCAGGGTGAGGTACTTAAAGCCTTACAGGGTGTTAGGCAGAGGTCTACTTCTGCCCAGTTGTTAGCTAGGTACCTACAGGAAAAGGCCTTTTGCAGCTTGGTATGGCCCTGTAGCTTATACAGAAGGTCAGCCAACTGACCTATTGGGTCCACTTGTTTGTCCTGGAAATAAGAGAGAGCAGTTTAATTTTTTCAGCACTTCTCTGTGGTCACAGATAGCAAGCCCAGGCATCTTTTGTTGATCCTTAAGTCCAGAAAGTGCTCAGAAGTGCGTGCCTGGAGGTGCCACATTTACTCTAGTCCCTCCGCAATCAGTTGCATAATTGTCACCAGGTTCTGACCTACCGACTTCTGCAGTAATTCCTGTCTGCCTTACTGCAAACATGCCCCATATACCATGCTACTTGGCATTTTCAAGATGGCAAACGTCTTCATCCTCATTAACCTTGAGCTCTCAGGATTGGGGCTCTCAATTGGTAGTTTATTGTGTTAATCCTAGTGCCTTCTTAATCTCACAATAAATTCCGTTTTGGAGCAGGTGCTGTACACCCAACACACCCAGAAACAGATATCTGTCAGGACAAAGGCAAAGTCATTCTGCAAGTAGACAATGGATCCACATAAATTGTCATCACATCTATTCTCTCTCTTTAAAGTGTATCTCAAGTGGTACGTATAAATCAGTAGATATGTCAAGAACAATTTAATACTATGCTGTCAAAAGAAGAACTACAGCCACCCCCTTTCAGCTGATCTAAAAGGCGTAATTCATGACCATTTAGGTCAGCCTGTCAATGACAGTTACCTATTGTGTAGCTCCTGTGAGAAATTTTGCAGATTTTCACAACTATTTAAAGGCTAACCACTGGATGGGAGAAGTTGGAGAGCCAATGCAAATTAGTCTCCTAAAAATGTAGGTAGCAAAAAGGTAATATTCCTACAGTGATTTTTCCTTAATTAAGATTTTCTTTTTTTTTAAAACTTCATCATTGAATTGGATTCTTAATAAATAATACAAATAGCTGTATAATTATTTTTTTAGCAAGTCGTATTCCTAAAATATATGATTAGAATTTGATATCCATTGTTTCTTTATAGGCCAGCCAGCCTTCCTACAGTGAAAATAGTATTTGTCTACAAGTCACTGTAAGGAAATGTTAATATTACATTTCCATATGTCCTACATTTAAATGCCATGCGCCCTGCCTGCAAGGCTTTGAGGACTACAAAGGGGCCCACTTAGTGGTGATTTATTAATATTTAAGAGAAAGGTTTTTACCTGTCAAAAGGGTTAATTTTGACCACTTGATATTTTACATTGCTTCAATCAGGCTACATTGGTAGGCCTGAAGCCATGTTTCCACTGTGACTGCAGTATATAGCACGATATATGTACTACGTTATGTTAAATGTTATGTTATGTTAAATAATTTGTACCGCGCACGTACACCGAGACGGTTTCTTGGCGCTCAATTCACTTCTTTTATTTTCCATGGCATGGGTAAACGTTCCATGGCATGGGTAAACGTTTTACACAGTATAATAGGGATTTATAGATAAATTAAAAGTTCAAATTAGGATTAAGTCAAGTTTAACTATGTTTAAAGGGAATACACATGCACTTTGCTACTGGTAAATCAGTAAATTATAGGATACAGTAAAAGGCACAAAATCAAGGTGCACAAAATGCAGTTTTCCTAAACAACCAATCAGCTTAACTGCCCCTACAGATACTGTCTTTCAAATTTCACCACCAGCCGTGTGATGTATAATATAATATGTGAAATGGGTCCATCCATCCAACAAATAAATTGTGTAAATTGTGTAAAGCCACACACGTGGATCACAATTCGAATGTTTGAGCTCCAGTAAGCTGTGTTTAATACAAGTTTGATTTGTGAATGTTTGGGGTAACTCCTAAAAAAAATATCTAAGCTTGATGCACATAGGTTTGAGAAAATTGCACGTTATGACTAAATTGCAGACCTCCGAATGGACAAGTCGGAAGATGACGAGCAGGCGTAGTGCTAACGTTTAAAACAGAGGTACCAATAAAAGGAGCTAATGACAATAATGGGGTTATAGTATTATTAAATTCACAGAACAGAAAATGGCACTTGAAAATGATAATGTTGGATTGTTATAGAACATGAAGGGCATTTTGATCATGCATATTATGCTAATACCCAGGGCTTGCTTTTGTAGGTGAACAATGACAAGTTAAGTCTTCCTGTTATCCTGAACAATGGAAAACTACGGCTTTATCAATCGGGAGGACTCATCATTATTCAAACCGATTTCACTCTCAAAGTGTGCTATGACTGGAGCTCCTTTCTAAAGGTCGAAATCTCAAGCAGCTTCTTTGAAAATATTTGTGGATTGTGTGGCAACTACAATGGCAACCCCAGTGATGACTTCATGAAGCCCTCAGGGGGGTTGGCTCTGAATCCAGTTGACTTTGGGGCAAGCTGGCAGGTAGAAGATGGCGACCGTTTCTGTTGGCACGATTGCAATGGTGTCTGCAAGACCTGCAGCGCAGACCTGGTGAGAAAGTTTGAAGACCCGGCTTTCTGTGGACTTATCAATTTGGCGACTGGACCCTTCAGAAATTGCCATGTATTAATTAACCCCAAAATCTACATGGACAACTGTGTCTATGATATGTGCATGAACGACGGATTCAAGAAAATTTTATGCGACGCTCTGAAAACATATGCTGATACTTGCCTGAGGAAAAATGTGAAGATCGACGTGTGGCGAACCATAGCAGGATGCCGTGAGTAGAGACCTCTGTTTCCCTGTATTGACTGTAATGACCAGGCTGCTTTTCAGAAGTAATTAGATAGGCATCTTCAGGACTTTTTTTATGGGAAAAATGGCATCAGGTAAAGGAATATTTAGGTTAGTGTTTTCCTGGATGACTAAATGTATGTGCATATAAAATGTAGTGTTTCATTCAAGCAAAGCACACAGTAAGAGTAAAGTTACACCTTTACCATACCCATAATATAAATTACCTTTGAGAAGTGCCCCCCGCCCTTAACTACTAACTAACTAAGTTATGGAAAAACAAGAATGAACAGCTATGCAAATTGAGTAAGCTCAATAAAAATAGTGAATAGTATTTTACCCACAAAGCAGGAAAAAATTACCTTCTGTTAAAAAGAGTTCTTCATCCTTAGTATGGTCTATAAATCCACATGCTACAAAAAGATGCAATGTGGAACAGAGGAGAGGATTTTGCAACATTTTGTTATGCTAAAAGGGGAAGTGGTTGCCAGTAAATCAAACAGGGGACAGGTGGACCACCGCTACAAACACACTCACACTTACCCATCTACATGGGCACTCACTCATACCCATCCGTGCACAAGCACACACATACACCCACCATTCACAAAAAAACCACATGTTCACACCCATTCATAGCACTCACGAACAAATACACGTACAATTATACATATACGCATGCATACATACACCAGACATTAAAAAAGTATTGCATAAGTCTGTTGATATTGGGGGCAGGAGGGAAGCCTCCGTTTTTCCTGGAGGAATAGTACTTCGGCTACTGGCTGATCTTGTGGGAATGTCAGGGTAGTGGGATGGGGTCAGTGAGACAGAAGACCCCAACCCCACTCTATGATAGGTCATCACTTATGGACATTCAGCTATCTGTGACATTTCTGCTAGTCATGAGGGGGAAGACCACCAATCTCTATGCCGAGCTAAGGTGGACACACCAATAGGGCTGTGAAAATTTGCAGCATGTCTGAAAAAACTGAAGGATTCTGATGTGACTGTGAGGTATCTGAAAACTTGAAAACGTACCAACAGCAAACCCACATGAATTCTAAGAAGTGCACGTTTACTATGGAAATCAATAGACTGCTCATGAAGTGATAGTCAGACAGGAGGAATGAAGAAAAGTGGCCTTAAAAACCCTCTCTATTTCTGGAAGGTTGTTAAAGTTCCTTAGAATGCTAGAGGTTTAGACATAAGCACATTGTTTTAAAATAGTCTGGATCATTGCAGGGTGTGAAGGACAAAAGAAGAGAGGGAGTCCATTACTATAGGCCCCTAAGGCCTCCAGAAACTAAGGGCTTTTATAAATTCAGGATTGTAATGCACGCACATCTTGGTATTGAATAACCAAATAACCAATTGGTAGATCCTACCCTCGAGAAAATGAGGAACTAATAAGTGGAGTGAGAATGGTAGTGGGAAACCCAGGGGATAGCCTATCGAGGCCAATATTGGAAAATTTGATCGAAGTCCATAATATCTATTGATAGAAATTTCTTTGGCCTCTTTCATTTATGGTCAAGTGGACCAAGCTTCCAAAATGTTTCTATCTGGAACTAGCATGAAGACTAAGCATTCCATATGGGGGATGTAAGGCCAGGTCTCAATGGGTAGAAGTTCCAATTTGTTTTATTTTTCTCGGGACTGCATGGTTGCCTGAGGCAGCTCCATGGTTTTCAAGTTACTAGGACGACCATCACCATCAATAAATCAGTGGGGCTTGTTTAGAGTTTGTTGGAAGAGATACTGAATCACAAATAGGGTGGCTGTCTGGTCTCCATATTGCAAATGTACTATAGACTATGGCACTTGTATTATGGTGGATGAGACATCCACCACATTTGTCTGGGTTATCATGTCCAAGGAATTCTAAAAAGGTCCCATAGTTCGTTAGATAATGTCTACATATGGAGACTTGTGTCACATATGGTGAAAGTACATTTTATGGCAGCTCTGATTGTACAACCTGTAGTATGCATATTTGAATGTGGTTTGCGCCAGAGATATATCTAAGCATTCTTTCACAAAAACGTTGTGTTACATCCTGCATTATATTTCTTACCTTTTATTACTTCCCGTTTAATGGCATGAGACCTTGTTCATTGTGTTCTGGTTCTCAGAACTTTCCTGGTGATGCATTCTGCATCCTTGAGTCAGTTGTACCTGGACTCTGAATCTGCTTACATGATGCTGTGCTACTGAATAAAGCTTCTTGGATTTTAACCTGTTTCCTGGATTTACACGTTGTTCATATGTTTACATGTTTTGAAATGTACTATCTTGACGCAATTAAGCAGCTGACATGCCCCTTTCCTCCTTCCTGAATGTCTGTAGCTGTCCAGTGCCCCGCGAACAGTCAGTTTGTACCGTGCGGCAGTGGATGCCCTGCAACCTGCAATGATGCTGCCCTTCCTGCTACATGTTCAGAGCCTTGCGTGGAATCCTGCCAGTGTAATCCAGGCTTTGTGCTGAAGGAGGGCAAGTGCATTGCCAAGACTACCTGCGGCTGTGTCTTTGAAGGGCGCCAATATTCCCCAGGTCAGAAGTTCTGGGGCAATGATAAGTGTACGAAACAGTGTGTATGCAATCCAGTGACCAACATAGTGGAATGAAAAGACACAAATTGCAAATCAACCGAAAAATGTGATGTGGTCAAAGGCATCCGAGACTGCTATCCCTTAAGCTATGGCACCTGCACAGCCTATGGTGACCCACACGTTGTTACCTGTGATGGTGTGAGATACAATTTTATGGGTACTTGTGTCTACCAGCTTGCAGGACTGTGTAAGAAGAGCGATGATTTGGTGGATTTTTTGGTTTATATCCAGAATGATAACCGAGGAAGCAAAGTTGTATCATACGTATCCCTTGTCGAAGTTATTGTTTATACCTTTGATATCATCATCAGCAAAGAATATCCAAACAAGGTCATGGTATGTATATACAAACTTACGAGGCTTTTCATAATAGAGTTTTGAAAAAAATCACTTTATCATTTATCATTAAGCATGCTATAATTACATTTCCAGTCGATTAAACTGTGGAGGTATTCCTTTCTATTTTATTTTGCAGAAATAATGGACCCAGATGAGGAAAGACCTCTAAGCACTTTTTCCAGAGGCATCTATACTCACTTTATAAGTTGTCTTATAATTTGATATTTAATAAAAATGTGAACAGAAAAATGTGCAAGTATGAAAGACTAATATATCATGTGACTCGCCCATAACTGACATTTTCGAAAGACAGTAGTCTGATTCATAAATTGTTTTGCCAACTAGGATATCTCGGATGGTAAGTGTTATATTCGGATTTGTCTAACTGCATAATCACAAATTTCACTTAAGAAATATCTGCTAGTGCAATTACATGTGCTCCTTCAATGCAGGACAGGATTGTGAAAGGAATGTACCAGAGAATGGTTCTTCAATGTGTAGTGAAAAGACACCAAAGCATACCTTTCATGGTACAAGTATTCTGCATATTCTAGAATCATATACTTTTCCGCACCTGTAACAGGGATGAGAAACGGATGGGACCTCTGCCATGCTGCATGAGGTTATAGGGAGAGGTGGGTCTCCATATGGCGGGAATAAAATCCTACATATTTTACAAATGAAAATGTAGATTTTCACCTAATGGACATTGTGGACAAGTAAATGTTGCAAAGCAAGAGAAATTTTGGTAATCTATGCTGAGTCCCCAAAAAAAATTAAATCCATCCAAAATAGGAGAGTAACCATCCTGGAGAAGAAATTGGACTTTCGTCGATACATTTTTACTTCGATCTGATGAGATGGAAGGAAAGAAAAGTAAGACCTAACATTCTTTATAGTCATTTTTCAACAAGAAGACATATACCCACAATTATCACTGCAACAGAACCAATAACCTCCTAAGCTAAGATTCCTTCCTAAATATCAAATGCCATGGTGGCTCCTGTCCTACTAAGCTCCAGTGGTTACCCTAGACCTTTGATCTTCCACAAATCGTCTCAGATAAGCTCAAATATGTATATTCTGCAAACAGAGAATACTCAGCGACGAATCAAAATAGAAATGATTAGAAGAATGCACTACTTGTTGTGCAGAAGCAAACCACTGAAAGATGGCAAGCTAGTATAATGCAAAGTTTGCCTAGTAAAATATAAAATAATTATTGACTATCATACTAGTGTATGTAATATAAATGCATGGTTTAGGAAGTATATGACTGAATCACTGACATAATATGTTGAACTTATAATGACAACACAAAAATATTTTGTCAAACATATTGTTTGTATAAATATTCACCAAAAATAGGCAAAAATATATTTTTTTAGTGAATATAAACAGCAATGCAATATGGAAATGTATTTACTGTAGTTTATTATTTAAAAGTATTATATTAGTTATTTAATCCATGTTCTTTATGCCTTGCTCACGGTCATAAATAAACAGACTTTTCATTTCCATTTTAAATGCTTCTTATCATTAACATAGAAGAAGGACTTCACCCGTACAAAGTGATTACCGCCGTGGGCAATGTAGCGGCCATTTTAACATTGTTGTTCATCATACGTAATAAGCTTCGTATTATCACTATTATACAGTTCATATAGCCAATATTTTTGCCTAAAAATCATATACAAACATAATACAAAACAGTCCCCTATGAATTATCTATTTCAATTAATTATTCCTGCAAATGAATTATATGGCGGCCATTTTGACACAGTGGTAAATTTCATCCGATGTATAAATGCACAGGACATGTAAGTATCAATCATGCCCCAGTGGGCAATTACGATCATGAAGTTACAGTTAGAAATTATCATTTGAAAAACCTTTGAAATTCACTGAAAAAACATAGGTTTCAGGGACTTTATAGCTAGAAATTAGCATTTGAAAAACCTTTGAAATTCATTGAAAAAAACATGGGTTTCAGAGACGTTACAGTTAGAAAATAGCATTTAAAAAACCATAGAAATTTACTGACTAAAAAAATAGGTATCAGAGACGTTATAGTTAGTTGGACATTTCACTCATACAAAACCTGTGAAATTCTGCCATCATAGTTAGTTGAGCTAACTATAACTCGCGCCCCCGCAATGCACTGCTGGTGACGTCACATATTACATATTTCATGACATGTCCAGTGACATCACTGATGACATCTCAAATGACATCACTGATGATATCATCCAAGTGATATTCTATGCACCTCCTCACACCCTAATATAACCTTTGATACACCCACTCTAAAATACAGACTACCATTTTCTAAACCATAGACACACCAATACCAGTTACTACATACCCACTCACTGATTCCTAGGTCTACATGCGTCCACTCATTCACTCATACATGCAGTCACTTATCAATACAGTACTGTCATTTGCACTCATACACCGATACAGACACACACACATCGTCACCCATAGTTACCCACACCTCCAGTCTTGCAAAGAATCAATCACACTCCCATTTACTCACCTACATAGTTATAAACACACCACCTCACTTATTCATACAGGGCCCGATTTACAGAACTAACAAAACAAAATCCTAAACTTACTACTTTTGGTATTCACAGAAGTTAGGATTCTGTCTTAAGTTTGTCTTAAGACAGACTTAAGACAGACTTAAGTTAGGATTTTGTCTTAAGTCCGTCTTAAGTCGGTCTTAAGACAAACTTATGACAAAATCCTAACTTCTGTGAATATCAAAAGTAGTAAGTTTAGGATTTTGTCTTAAGTTAGTTCTGTGAATCGGGCCCACAGATACTAACACATACTTACTACTTTATACAGTCACCACTACAAGCACACACTCATCCATACAGCCACTCTCACAATCACCCACTCTCACATATGTTGATTTATTTACCCCAACACTCACATATGCTGCATTTCACATGCATAGTTACTTACACCTGTACCACTGAGACAATCATTCACTTACCAACACACCCATACACACACTCACCAACCCCTACAGCCCTTCACAGATGCACTCTTGAACCCATACACCCACTGAAATACCCACTATGCACAGAGTCTCATCCCCCCACCCACCCACACAGATACTAAGGCACCCATACATATACTCAGACAACCAATCAATAACCCATATAGACACATGTAGTAACTCACCAAATCATGCAGCGGCTTACACACCAACTAACAGACTTATACAGACATTCACACAGTTTAGTAACTAACCCATGCATTCAGTAAAACATGTTTAATCAGTCACACACCTAATAAATCATCAATTCAGACAGCCATACACCCACTCAGTCTTCAATACACCTCGGCCTAAATATATATACATATATATATATATATATACCAACGTAATCCAGCTATGGAAACATAAATAAATCCACTGGAGCCATGGCCACAATTCACAAACGGTCTGTTTATTTCGGCTTCGGGCAAACCCGACGCGTTTCGCAGTTACCTCACTGCTTTGTCAAGGGTGGTTCATTAAAGTGCAATACACATATTTAAAGGTGCAGGGTTCCACTTGATAGACATAGTAAAAATACTTCCGTTTTTTGTTGTCAGCAGAGTGAATACAAATAAATTTCACATTGCCCTTAAATGAATTTAAGCCATTCATAATCAATTCATAGATACAGCCCCAGTGGGCTAATAAAGTTTTTAAAGGTTGAAAAACATTATTATACCACTATTTCAAATTTATAATTGTGACAATTTGACTTTCATTATCAACTTTCTTTCTGATTTTGCTCTAGTGAGCAAATATTCCCAGCCTTTGGGCAATGCATCTTTGGAAGTTACATCTTCTATCTGCAAAGAAAACAAACGGAAAAACTGACTTTAAAAACTAGTGAGAACCCTCAGTGACCAACAAATAATGAAAAACTTTAAAATCAAACATATGCAGTAAGCAAAAGTTAGGATACAGAACATGATTCATCTTAGGTGTACAGAAATTTCATTGTCCATATTTAAACCATAGGGAATCACGGTGTTATATTTTATGATTAGCTTTGACTCTAGTTTCCTTAATTCTAGTGTGCGGTTCCCTCCTCTCTCTCTCAAGGGTATTGTATCAAGCACACAGAATTTCAGCAGGCTTGGGTTTTGGTTGTGTTTTACAAAAAAGTGTCGGGCAACTGGGTACTGTTTATCATTCTTACTGATAGCTCGCAGATGTTCTAAGATGCGTAATTTAGCCTTTTTAATCGTGCTGCCTATATAACATAAATCACATGGGCATCTCAAGGCATAAATGGCAAATTCTGTGTCACAGGATAGGTGTTTCAATATTTGAAATGCAGCAACATCTTTATTCAATTTTACTGTTTTGCAGTTAGTGCTATAGCGGCAGGCTTTACACTTAGAACATGTAAAGAAACCTTGGACTGGGTTTCTCTTCTTCGTATCCTTGATCTCACTTGTCATGAGCATATCTTTTAGAGATTTATTGCGTCTAAATGTTATAGATGGCTCAACTGACAAGTGTTCTTTCAGATCTTCATCAGTTCTAAGAACCTCCCAAAACTTCTTAAGACTCCTACGTACCTCCCATGCCTGGTTATGGTATGTGGTAATGAATCTCATCTTATTATCCACCGATATTTCTTTCTCTTTAGGGTTGAGTAAATCATCTCTCTTCACTAAGGCAACTTTATCAACTGCTGTTTGAATAGTTGAACAGCTGTATCCCCTCTCCTTGAATCTAGATACCATCAATTGCTGTTCTATTTCAAAATCCTCTTGCAAGCTGCAATTACGTTTGGCACGCAGCAGTTCCCCATAGGGGATACTATTAATCAGGTTTCTCGGATGACAACTCTGCGCTAGCAATAAACTATTGCCAGCTGTCTTTTTCCGATACAATTTACTGCAAATTGCATTGTTGACAATATTCAATTCTAAGTCAAGGAATTCAATTTTCTTTTTACTCATCTCACACGTGAACTGTAAGTTGCAATCATTTTGGTTTAGTATATTTACAAACATTTCTGCTTGTTGTTGGTCACTATCCCATATACAGAATACATCGTCAATGTACCTTGCCCAGAGGACGACATGATCTTGATACTGATCGATCTTCCGGGCAACCTGCTTCTCCCACCAGCCGAGGTAAAGACCTGCAAAGCTGGGGGCAAAGCAGGTTCCCATTGCCGTCCCCTGGGTCTGTTTGTACAAAACTTTATTGAAAATGAAGAAATTATTCTTCAGACACACTGCAATCATTTCTAGTATCATGTCTGTATGTAACAGGAAAGATATTGACCGTTCTCTTAGAAAATGTTTACAGGCATCTACACCAGCTGCCTGAGGGATGCTGGTGTAGAGACTGCACACGTCCAAACTCATGAGAAGATAACTGTCTTTCCACTCAATACCATTGATCTTCTTCAGGAAATCTCCTGTATCCTTAATATATGCCGGGAGTCCCTGTACATATGGTTGGAGAAAGTAATCCACGTATTTTGACACATTCTCCAAAGCACTACCCCTGGAAGATACTATTGGTCTCCCTGGTGGTATAGTGGCATGCTTATGGATTTTAGGAAGGAGATATAGGATTGGTATTTTTGCATCTTTACATTGTAAAAACAAATACTCATTTTGCTCCAAAATACCCATATCCCTCCAATTTACCAGTTTTTGAGACACTTCATCAATGCATTTGTCATATTCATTCCTAGTCACCACCTCATATTTGGTGCAATCTGACAGTTGTTTCAAGCCTTCATCTAAATACATTTGTAGAGGCCAGACAACCACGTTGCCCCCCTTGTCCGCCTTTTTGATTACTATATCTCTGCGATCTTCTAATGATTTAATAGCTTGTCTTTGGTTTTTCGACAAATTTTGTTTGCTTTTACAATCATTTTTGTCAATGTTTCTCAGGCCCTCAATCATGCCTTTCTCAAAACAATTAATCGCATCATTGTTAATTTGGGGAATAAAAGTGGATTTGGGTTTGAAATTAGTTCCACCACTTAACCCAATGTCAATGTCTGTATTTATGAGGTTCAAAAAAGGGTCATCAATGAAATTTTCAACATTACCCAATTCTTGTATTACATGTAATGTGTCTAAATCTGATACATTCAAATTAATTGGAGTTTGGTTAGAGTTATTTGGTTGCCTATTTTTATGAATAGCAAACCATTTTTTTAGCTTCAATTTTCTTGTAAAGTTAAACAGGTCAATTCTAGTCTCTGTATAATTAAATTTAGAAGATGGGCAAAATGACAGTCCTTTTGCAAGCACATCTAGTTCATCATCATTCAATAAATAATTAGAGAGGTTTACCACAGTCTGACTCTTCATTTCTTCAGCGCTTCTCTTCCCCTGGTAACCATTCCCACTGGGGTTCCTCCTGTGCTGTTTGTGGCGTAATTCTTCCCTCTTCCTCCTCTGCCGCCTCGACCACGTCCTCTTATTGGGCTTTCGCTGTTGACTTGGAGATTCTGTGCTCTGCCTTTTGTCATTAGCGTTACTTCTTTTAAAAATCGTTCTTTTACTCCCTCTGACGCGGTTATCTCATTAGAGGCTGAATCTGCTGGAGCGTTTCCTGCCAATGAATTACTGCTCCCTTCCAGCGCAGGCATATCTTCTACACTAGGTGGAGATGATGCCACTTGTTTGCTTTGTTGTTGAGTATTCTTTCTCAAGACGTCAAACTTTTTGCTGAATGTTAGGATCTGTCCATTTTTATAATCAGCCTCATCTCGTTCAAATTTCGATAGTTTTTTAAATTTAATTTCTTCCTCAATCTTTAACAGTTTTTTAGTGATTTTGCTCATTTCAGCATCGAATTCCTCTGCAGTATATAGATTTTTTAATTTATCAGTTAGTTCATCAATTTCTTCATTCAGTTTGGTGCATTCTTTCTCTGCATATTTTATAAGCATTTTTAGCATATTAGTAGAACATTGTTCATTATTTTGCATCCATTCTGCAATTAGATCTGGGTCTGGATTTTGAAATGTGGGAATTGTGTATATCCGTAGCCCTCGTGGTACACGCCCAACGTCCACATACTGTTGGAGGGCTATTACTTCCCAACCCTTAGCTTGTTCCTTCTTTAGTGCTTTCCACAACACATCCCAAAGTTTCCGTTTTTCATCAATGGCACCCGTCACATTGCTTGCGGTTGCACCAGTGTTGTCTGTGTCCAAAGATCGTGTAAACAGCTTTGTAGCTGCCTCCCTTCGCTTACTGCTTCTCTCCGAAGCCATTGTGCTAGCGTATGAATGCAAAATAATGAACAATGTTCTACTAATATGCTAAAAATGCTTATAAAATATGCAGAGAAAGAATGCACCAAACTGAATGAAGAAATTGATGAACTAACTGATAAATTAAAAAATCTATATACTGCAGAGGAATTCGATGCTGAAATGAGCAAAATCACTAAAAAACTGTTGAAGATTGAGGAAGAAATTAAATTAAAAAAACTATCGAAATTTGAACGAGATGAGGCTGATTATAAAAATGGACAGATCCTAACATTAAGCAAAAAGTTTGACGTCTTGAGAAAGAATACTCAACAACAAAGCAAACAAGTGGCATCATCTCCACCTAGCGTAGAAGATATGCCTGCGCTGGAAGGGAGCAGTAATTCATTGGCAGGAAACGCTCCAGCAGATTCCGCCTCTAATGAGATAACCGCGTCAGAGGGAGTAAAAGAACGATTTTTAAAAGAAGTAACGCTAATGACAAAAGGCAGAGCACAGAATCTCCAAGTCAACAGCGAAAGCCCAATAAGAGGACGTGGTCGAGGCGGCAGAGGAGGAAGAGGGAAGAATTACGCCACAAACAGCACAGGAGGAACCCCAGTGGGAATGGTTACCAGGGGAAGAGAAGCGCTGAAGAAATGAAGAGTCAGACTGTGGTAAACCTCTCTAATTATTTATTGAATGATGATGAACTAGATGTGCTTGCAAAAGGACTGTCATTTTGCCCATCTTCTAAATTTAATTATACAGAGACTAGAATTGACCTGTTTAACTTTACAAGAAAATTGAAGCTAAAAAAATGGTTTGCTATTCATAAAAATAGGCAACCAAATAACTCTAACCAAACTCCAATTAATTTGAATGTATCAGATTTAGACACATTACATGTAATACAAGAATTGGGTAATGTTGAAAATTTCATTGATGACCCTTTTTTGAACCTCATAAATACAGACATTGACATTGGGTTAAGTGGTGGAACTAATTTCAAACCCAAATCCACTTTTATTCCCCAAATTAACAATGATGCGATTAATTGTTTTGAGAAAGGCATGATTGAGGGCCTGAGAAACATTGACAAAAATGATTGTAAAAGCAAACAAAATTTGTCGAAAAACCAAAGACAAGCTATTAAATCATTAGAAGATCGCAGAGATATAGTAATCAAAAAGGCGGACAAGGGGGGCAACGTGGTTGTCTGGCCTCTACAAATGTATTTAGATGAAGGCTTGAAACAACTGTCAGATTGCACCAAATATGAGGTGGTGACTAGGAATGAATATGACAAATGCATTGATGAAGTGTCTCAAAAACTGGTAAATTGGAGGGATATGGGTATTTTGGAGCAAAATGAGTATTTGTTTTTACAATGTAAAGATGCAAAAATACCAATCCTATATCTCCTTCCTAAAATCCATAAGCATGCCACTATACCACCAGGGAGACCAATAGTATCTTCCAGGGGTAGTGCTTTGGAGAATGTGTCAAAATACGTGGATTACTTTCTCCAACCATATGTACAGGGACTCCCGGCATATATTAAGGATACAGGAGATTTCCTGAAGAAGATCAATGGTATTGACAGTTATCTTCTCATGAGTTTGGACGTGTGCAGTCTCTACACCAGCATCCCTCAGGCAGCTGGTGTAGATGCCTGTAAACATTTTCTAAGAGAATGGTCAATATCTTTCCTGTTACATACAGACATGATACTAGAAATGATTGCAGTGTGTCTGAAGAATAATTTCTTCATTTTCAATAAAGTTTTGTACAAACAGACCCAGGGGACGGCAATGGGAACCTGCTTTGCCCCCAGCTTTGCAGGTCTTTACCTCGGCTGGTGGGAGAAGCAGGTTGCCCGGAAGATCGATCAGTATCAAGATCATGTCGTCCTCTGGGCAAGGTACATTGACGATGTATTCTGTATATGGGATGGTGACCAACAACAAGCAGAAATGTTTGTAAATATACTAAACCAAAATGATTGCAACTTACAGTTCACGTGTGAGATGAGTAAAAAGAAAATTGAATTCCTTGACTTAGAATTGAATATTGTCAACAATGCAATTTGCAGTAAATTGTATCGGAAAAAGACAGCTGGCAATAGTTTATTGCTAGCGCAGAGTTGTCATCCGAGAAACCTGATTAATAGTATCCCCTATGGGGAACTGCTGCGTGCCAAACGTAATTGCAGCTTGCAAGAGGATTTTGAAATAGAACAGCAATTGATGGTATCTAGATTCAAGGAGAGGGGATACAGCTGTTCAACTATTCAAACAGCAGTTGATAAAGTTGCCTTAGTGAAGAGAGATGATTTACTCAACCCTAAAGAGAAAGAAATATCTGTGGATAATAAGATGAGATTCATTACCACATACCATAACCAGGCATGGGAGGTACGTAGGAGTCTTAAGAAGTTTTGGGAGGTTCTTAGAACTGATGAAGATCTGAAAGAACACTTGTCAGTTGAGCCATCTATAACATTTAGACGCAATAAATCTCTAAAAGATATGCTCATGACAAGTGAGATCAAGGATACGAAGAAGAGAAACCCAGTCCAAGGTTTCTTTACATGTTCTAAGTGTAAAGCCTGCCGCTATAGCACTAACTGCAAAACAGTAAAATTGAATAAAGATGTTGCTGCATTTCAAATATTGAAACACCTATCCTGTGACACAGAATTTGCCATTTATGCCTTGAGATGCCCATGTGATTTATGTTATATAGGCAGCACGATTAAAAAGGCTAAATTACGCATCTTAGAACATCTGCGAGCTATCAGTAAGAATGATAAACAGTACCCAGTTGCCCGACACTTTTTTGTAAAACACAACCAAAACCCAAGCCTGCTGAAATTCTGTGTGCTTGATACAATACCCTTGAGAGAGAGAGGAGGGAACCGCACACTAGAATTAAGGAAACTAGAGTCAAAGCTAATCATAAAATATAACACCGTGATTCCCTATGGTTTAAATATGGACAATGAAATTTCTGTACACCTAAGATGAATCATGTTCTGTATCCTAACTTTTGCTTACTGCATATGTTTGATTTTAAAGTTTTTCATTATTTGTTGGTCACTGAGGGTTCTCACTAGTTTTTAAAGTCAGTTTTTCCGTTTGTTTTCTTTGCAGATAGAAGATGTAACTTCCAAAGATGCATTGCCCAAAGGCTGGGAATATTTGCTCACTAGAGCAAAATCAGAAAGAAAGTTGATAATGAAAGTCAAATTGTCACAATTATAAATTTGAAATAGTGGTATAATAATGTTTTTCAACCTTTAAAAACTTTATTAGCCCACTGGGGCTGTATCTATGAATTGATTATGAATGGCTTAAATTCATTTAAGGGCAATGTGAAATTTATTTGTATTCACTCTGCTGACAACAAAAAACGGAAGTATTTTTACTATGTCTATCAAGTGGAACCCTGCACCTTTAAATATGTGTATTGCACTTTAATGAACCACCCTTGACAAAGCAGTGAGGTAACTGCGAAACGCGTCGGGTTTGCCCGAAGCCGAAATAAACAGACCGTTTGTGAATTGTGGCCATGGCTCCAGAGGATTTATTTATGTTTCCATAGCTGGATTACGTTGGTACATGTGGGATTGGCATTCCCTGCCGTGTTGCCCGCCGTTAACTGCGGCTTGTTCTCTTGCCGAGAACTACGTTGGATATATATATATATATATATATCTATACTACTATTATAAAGGAAGAACTTTGAGGCTTTAAGGCGGGTAAACTCGGGAACCACAGCGCCAATCCACACACCCGATACATCGTCGTAATCCTCAGGGTGTGCAGATGGACATAGGCTATATAAAGTAGAAAAATACGTTATATTTAAAAAAAATGACATTAAAAAAAAGTAGTCCCTGAGAAGTAGCGCCGGCCGCGACCTGCGTGCTCACGTCAGGAGCGCGAGGAGGAGCGGCGGACATGGCGCGGGGGAGGAGCGGTGACGAGCGGCCGGTGAGGAGCAGCGGACTGGGCGGACATGGCACGGGGGAGGAGCGGTGATGAGTGGCCAGTGAGGAGCAGCAGACTGGGCGGACATGGTGCGGGGGAGGAGCGGTGACGAGTGACCGGTGAGGAGCAGCGGACCGGCGGGAAGAGAGGTGAGCGGTGGAGAGGTGAACTGAGGAGCGGTGGCTGAGGTAAGGCTCCGGGGGACAATGTCGGGGCAGGCGGGGGACTCAGAGCGCCTCAACACGCACAATGTCGGGGCAGGCGGGGAACGGGGACTTACGCACATTCTGTTGACAGACCGTGGTAGAGGCTTTTGCATAGTGGTAAGTCTGTCACCCAAGCTGGGCTGCGTTGATAGGTTAACCGGATTTCGAAAATCAAACACCGGAACATTGCATAAACAATGAAGTAAGACTGCAATTTATCATCGATCAGTGGGCACAGAATGACTTAACCAAAAGTGATCAGCATCATAGAAAACACTAACAGTGAGTCACTAAAAGGAATTAAATGCAACGTTTACACACAGTGTCCTCTGTTTTATACTGCCATATTTGTGTACTTTTCAGCATTTCACAATGTAAGGCTCCGGGGGACAATTGTCGGGGCAGGTGAGGGTCGGGGCAGGCAGGGGACAGGGCGGGTGGGGCCCAAAATGCTGGACAATGTCGGGGCAGGCAGGGGTCGGGGAAGCCTGATTGCTCCCAGGCAACGTCGGGACGGGCTGCTAGTATATATATATATATATATATATATATATACATATTTAAACTTTACAGAAACACACAGTCCCTGGATGATGTTATCTGTGATGTCATTTGAGATTTCATCAGTGAAGTCATCAGTGATGTCACTGACCATGTCATGAATGATGTAATATGTGACGTCATCAGCAATGCATTGTGGGGACGCGAGTATTAGTTAGCTCAACTAACTATAACAGATTTTGTACGAGTAAAATGTCAAACTAATTATAATGTCTCTGAAAACCTATGGTTTTTTCAGTGAATTTCTATGGTTTTTTTAAATGCTAATTTCTAACTATAACGTTCCTGAAACCTATGGTTTTTTCGGTGAATATATATATAATCACTGAAAAAAATGTTTGTCAATGGGACATTATAGTTAGGAATTATCAGTTAAAAAAAACCTTAGAAATTCTCTGAAAAATCAAAGGTTACAGGAACCTTAACGTTAGGCTGACATGTCATGTGTACATAACCAGATAAATTCACTATAACTCGAGTCCCCGCAAAATTTCCAAAACTAGTACAACATTCACTTCAGCTGCTGTTTAGAAAGGTTCCCATGCAATTCCTTACTACCACTGCTTGTACCCCTGAACTGAATTCTCTGTGGGTCCGACAAAGCTCATGATGAGATCTGATTGGCTGCACTATTCAACCAGGGAAGTGCTGGCAGCAATTTTGGGACTCTGGACGAGCCCCTAAAGAAATGCTGAAAAAAAATAGAATGGGACAAGAAGGAAAATGATGATACTGTCCCTCAAGGGGGCCTGGCCATTTCCTGATGAACCAGGGGAACTTCATTCTTTTGATTATGACCCTCTCACACTTTAATAGTGTCATGCTTCATTATTGAGTCCACCGTGGCCCCTACAAGCCAGGATGGGCTCAACCGCATTCCAGGGATTAATATTTTTATGGAGCAAATAAATAGAAGTACCTTACCTAGACCAAGACATTGCTTTATATGTGGTCTGATACGGTCCAGGTTTGAGAAATATTTGTGGGGTGTTCAGAATGTTATGGTCCTGTGACCCTAAAATCTTTGCCAAAATGTTTCAGCCACTATACTGCGGTCTCCCTCCCTTTTTCCTGATGTTGCACCCCCCTTAAAACATGATGGTAGTCCCTGGGGAAGGGGTCAACAGGGTCATATTAGGCCAGAGGAGGGTTGCCACATGCCCTCTCACCCTTTAAACATGTGGGGGCCTAGGAAGATGGAGTCCCCCAGGCCTGAATACGGCCTGGGAGTTGGGCAGCATTTCCCCTTCCCTCTTAAGAAGTGTGGCTGGCCTCTTCTGTGGCAGAATTCAAACAGGTGTATGTGGTTAGAATTAGCCTGTGGAGAGGAGTTCCATGCCCCCCTCCCAAAAGGAAATTGCACTGGGCCACAGGAGATGGGGTCCCTGGAGCAAAAATCAGCCCTGGGAGTGTGTTCACACATGCTCACCTCCCCCTGAAGATAAGCAATTCTAGGAAGCTGCCAGGCTGTTTTTTTTTAATATTGTGCACCCGATTTGCTGATCCTTCACAAATTCAAAGCAACATTAAAACCAAAACACAAGGTGGGTACACACCACCAGAACTAGGGGATCAAGGTATTCCTTCCCGGCTCACTTATGTCTTTTATGTATTTATTTTATTTATCAAATTTTGTATAGCACAAACTTGAACCAAAGGTATCAGTGTGCCCTACATAGATTTAGAATATAAAAGAAGTGTAAAATAAATAGTAAACAAAAATGCATAGTAAAATTATATAAAAGCAGTATATGATAGCCAGTAGGATACATGGACAATCTTGTAGTGTAGTTCCTATATTCCCAATAGCCTCTGCGCATAGGAATAATATACACTATAGATTTGACATAGGACTGAGGTCAGTATGTCTCTATCGAGTACATTAAACTTAAGTGTGTGTGTGCCAGCTAACTCAGAGGTCACTAGAATCTTTCTTGAATAAACGAGAAGGGATTAGTCTCTGACAACCGCATAAACATGACAACTTTGTTTTCCCTAGAACAGGAATAATATCTTCAGAGTCGTGGAAACAATAGATAATTATTTCACTCAGTCAATAGGGCATGCTTCGTTTCTACAGAGTTGCACACAAACAGAGAGACAGGCGTTTCAATAAAATGGGTTCATTGAACAGTCTTATTTCTCATGCAAAAGAGGTGAACTGCTACAATCGTTAGACAGAATGCGAAGTATAATGCTTACAGCGTAAACAGTAATATAAATAATACTGTAATAGCACTGTCTGTTGCTATGACATATATAAAAATACGTACATAAATAACACAGGCTAAAATACTCAACTGATGCTTCTAAAATACGCCTACCCCTGTGTATCTAACCTAGGTCTAGTACGAGGAAAGAAGTAGGTGCTGTCTTTAGCTATAGTTTAGTTTTGCCAAGAAATGCCAAAGGTTTCTCTAGGTTCTAATCAGCTCCATACCTTAGAATGAGAGAGGTTGGTATCTCTTTCCAGGGACTCAATTTCACCCTGCAAAGGGAGTCAGAAACACTGGAGCTAGATTCTCGGCAGGAGGATGACAGGTTCTGGTCAGTGCGTCAGCTGGGGAGTTCGGCACTTGCTGTAGCGAGCTGTGTCGTGCAAGTAGGTAGTCGAACTGCACCGAACCACACCCTGCTTTGCCATAGCAAGTGAAGGTATATTTATACCTTGGAGGTGTTTAGGAATGCCAGTATTGACGTAAAAGTCAGGCATATGAATGTCATGAATGAACCCCTAAGGAATAGATGTTCATGCATAATAAATGAGTTCTTGGATAAATCAATATTCAAGCTGGGGAAAGGCCCAACAGCTTAAGAGACTGGTTTTCCTAGAATTCGTTGTGACATAGATGAACGGATGTAAGTAGCCATGCCTGTATTTGGGTAGCATGGGGCTGGATTTCTATGCCTATATAAGGGCAATGTGACTTAAACCTATAGAAGGGCATGAATCGGGAAATGCATACAGAATCTAAAATCGAACATAACACCCACTCAACTTTCGTTTGTACGACTAAACAGGTCTAAACATATCTAAAACATATCTTCACATGAAGTGCTAAAAGCATGTTTCAACACATTTTAAATAATGTATCAAACTATTGCATTGGTGCTGTACACAGTAAAACAAGGTTTCATTCTAATCAAATGTAGACATTTGAAATGCAAATTGAATGAATCATAAAATATACATTTATGAAATGGCTCCTAAATACAGAAGACAAAGGGCCAAAACCATTTCATGTCAGATTACATAAAACGAGCATCTCAGAACACTGTGTTTCGAAATCAAAAGTCAGGGTTTGGAGAAAACATGAAATCATCTATGTCTGTAGACAAAAAATCGTCTATCATTGTATGCAAAAGTTGGATTACCTCGTTTAGAAGGTTAACCGCACATAGATGTGAAGCATCACCTTCAGCATTGGTCACATCACAGCAATGTTCGAATCGGATGGTACCTGCCTGCGCGCCTGAAAATTCCTCTTGTACCTCAGCATCAGCATTTTGCATCTGCGAGTTCTCAATGAATGCCATCATCTGAATTGGTAGCCGCTGGGGACAACACAGAGCATGGGCTGTTACCAGTTCAAGCAAAGTTGGCATGACTGATGGGAGTGTTAGATAGATGTCTAGCACACATTCTTCTCCGCATAGCAGCAGCGTAGAACAGGTAAGATGCAATCTTGCCAGATTGGTCTGAATGACAGAAACCATGTGGTATTTAATTCTCGGAGACGAGGTAACCTCTCTATGGTGCTTGCAGTGGCACTGGTCATTTTGCTTGCCATATCGTAGCAGAAGGAGCAAAAAAAGTATCCCTGCAAAGAGTCCTAAAAGGAGGGGCAGTCCACCAAACACAGAGGTCACGAAGTTTGGAAATATCCTGAGGACTGCTTGAAAAGGTGCTAACAGTCCTGAACACACATTCTTAAATAGATGTACAATACCGTTTGTATCAGACATGTTTAAGATACGACTTAACATATCTGAGAAATGTATAGGGCAATTTCTATTCAAAAGGGCAGAAGTCCTTGCGACTGCTAGATCATAGGATTCTTTGGCCAAGGTCAGTGGCACAGTTTTTTGCAAAAGGAAGGCTTTCATACTGCTTCGAGTATCAATTCATATAGAAGAGATGCTCAGTGCCATAAAGGCGACTCCCTGTCTAAGTTAGTTTGTGGAAACAATACTTTCATACAGCAAGTGACCCTGGACGACACAGTTACTAGATATGATATACGAGGCAACATGCCAAAGCAGCTGTGATCGTTCAACATATGGTAATTCCCATTCGAAAGTTGTCCATGAATTGGATCATTCACTACAGCTGGTGAGCCTTGCAGGTGACAGGATAAGTTGTTAGAGGAACCATCGCAGGCCCCGTGTAAATTAATACCCTGATAAAGGAGAGAACCTCTTAATGTGTTTTCACAGTTTGAACCGCTAAGAAACACTTCAAGTCCCCCACTCCATCATATGTATGTGTCTGGTAAATCCCAGTATGTCTTGATGTATTCTTTACCCAACCTTTAATATGTGCCTGCTGGTATGTGTTAGGCAATACTGAAAATGAAAAATTGTAACAGGCAGAGTGATTGTTCCATGTGTTATCCATTCAGTAGATGGTTTTTCTGCTAGCATAAATGGCAATCTTTCCAGTTTTTCATTGCTCAGCACCGTATAGTCTGTTTCCCTTTGTGCCAGTTTGATCTGTTTATCACTGAGATTAAATTCTGAAAACAGTGATGTGGTATTGATTAAATGCCAAGGCACATAGCCTGAACAAAATGTATGTAACATCCAGCCTAATAGCATGATAGAACGTAGTTGTGACTGACCATGTTGTAGCATGACTATAGGCCAGATGTAGGTAATCCCAATGTACCTATTCTTAAATACCGAATTTTACCGATTCGGTGTTTAAGAATAGGTAAATGGGATGTAGATACGTTTTCAGGAAAAGTTACTGAATCGGTAAGATTCGGTATTTACCAATGCCATTCATTCCTCTAGGAATAAATGGCAATTACCGAATCGGTAAATACTGATTCAGTAAAATGGGGGAAACATTCAAGGGTGCCAGGGTGTCACTTTGCACCCCTGAATCGTGCTTGTGTGCAGATGCGGCACACATACATGCCCTAAGGGCATGTATGTCTGCCACATGGCACAGTTAAAAATGCACAGATTTGCATTTTCAAAGCTATTCCTTATTTACCACCAACTTACAGTTGGTGGTAAATAACGTATCCTAAAATGGGAACAGCTCTTATTTGAATGCTCCCTACATTGAAAATTCGGTAATTTACCGAATTTGCAATATAGGCCACCTACATCCCAAGTGCCCAATACCGGTCGGTAACGGCCGAAATTCGGTAATTTGGGCCACCTACATCTGGGCCCAAGTCTTGTTCCATGATGTCTATGGCAGAAGATACTATGCTGTCCAATGAATATATTCTGTATGACAGAGTTTTTAACCTATTGTCAACTACGGAGAGAGATTTCTCTAAATTAATGCGATCAATTTCTCGTATTCGTTCTGCAGTCTCTGCTTGTGTAATCTTCCATAGTTCATTATATGCAGCATATATACCAGCATATATGAAATGTTTTTGACGCGGTTTTCTTCGTCTTAGCACGAATTCCCTAAGATCTGCACCATCTTTAATTAAAGATAAGTGTTGCTCTACATACTTAAGTGTAGATCTTTGTAGCCATCAAGGCAGAGCTTCCCTACACTGTATGTTGTTACTATTCCAGGATGCGGTCTTTGAACATATCTTGGGTCTGGCCTATTTATTTTAAACCCTTGTGTTTTGTTCAGGAATCTATCTTGACAGTTGTTTGTGTTCGTGGGCCAGATCAACCCTTTTTTTCAATCTGGATCTGTTCTGCTGTGAAGCAAAATAGTATGTACGTCGACCTTCCCCTCTGAAGTGTTATCATTCTCAGGTATAGGTGTAGGTATGGACGGGTTGTTCATGTCTTTGATCTTGGCTAACCCAAGGCAAGAAGTCTATTGAACAGTGTCATTCAAAAACATCATTTGCTCAGGGATGTTACAGGCTCTAAACATAGATTCTATCCCCTCCACCTGATAATCTTTTGTACCCCAGACAGTTTTTCTCTCAATATTGTCTTTCCAAAATTCGAAACCTAGTCTTGACAGTTGGGCAAAAAAGGCTTCAGAATAAATCTGTTTGGTGTTTGTTAACATAATTTTCAGTCCTGTTTTGTTTACATTTCTAAAATAAAATGATCCTGGATTGGATACATTGAACCCTGAAAAATATGGAAACTTATTCACAAATGTTTTTGAGCTACTCTTTGGTGGCGTAGGACAATGTTCCCATTGTTTATACATATATACATTTCTAGGTGATGCAGTTTTATGCAAGAAATGATGACCATAATGGTTATAACAATACATTTTTTCATAGTTTGAAGAACCTTCTAAATATTAATGATTTGTGAATACTACAGACATTTCTAGGTCTGACATCATATTATTAACAGTCTCGAAGTCCCAATCATCAGAAAAGGTACTAGATGAAACAAAGTCAATTAATGACATTTTGAAGTGGTGTAGAATCTTCAACAGCTCTGATGTGCCAAAAATGTCATATTCTGTTTTGTTCCAATCTATACCATCAGGTACAGGAACTGCTGTGATGTTCACCGCTGACAAGTCTCTTTTTTCATGAAGTGATGATTTGTGTGGGTTGAGGAGTAAGTTGACGTTCTTACTTGCATCAGGATTCGTTGAAATCGCTGGAACCATTTGATCACTTGTTACCTCTTTGTAGACGGGTGTTTCATGACGAACTGTTATTTAGGTCTCAAGAGGTACAAGTTCCATTGCTTTGTTGCATAGTCCTTCTTTTCTCACTGCAGATTCTTCAAAGGTGATGAGTCTCTCAGTTTGAACCTCTTGGATTGTAGCTAGAGGAATGCATCTGCTACTTGCTCGGAGTCCACTTGGCCTACTGCTTAGTATCAGCCACATAGTTTGGTTTGATCAGGTCGATAGATAGGAACCTGTTCTCCTTTTTACCAGCAAGGGGCGGCAGTAGTACTGTTCTTGATCCGTGGATTGCTAGGGCAGGCACTGGTTGTCTGTAAGAAGCCCCAAATTCCTTCTTGTCCGCAATCTTTTCTCTGACTAGATCACCAAGCTTTGGGATCCAGACAGGGCCTTGCTAGGACAGTTAGTTTTTCCCCAGTGGTGGTTGGCTTCAGGAGCATGTTGCTTTGTTTCGTTCTTAGTTCATTTAAGTCCTGTAAAACAGCCAAACAAACTTTGATATAAAAAATTATTTTGTTCCACCACTGGACTGTTCCCATGAGTCACAGGGTCAGACTGATTTACATATAGCCATGTCTGAACTGGGGTGGCAGAGTGGGCTAAAGAACAGTGATGGATTAAACCCAGATCTTTTGACTGGGTGTAAGTGTTTGATTGATTCAGATGCTCCGTCCATCACCACCCCCTTTTGTACTGCTTTTGGCCGCCATAAGTGTGGTAGGGTATGCTCAGACGTGAGTCCCTTGCTCACTTTGCCACTGGATTCAAGCAAGCCGGGCTGAAGATGGCTGGAATGCCAGAAACCGGTCCTCGGAAGCTTGTTTCCAGTCCAGGGAAGACATGGCTCGGCAGTTCGGGCTGGACTGTTCCCATGAGGCACAGGTTCAGACTGATTTGCATATAGCCATGTCTGAACTGGGGTGGCAGAGTGGGCTAAAGAATGGTGATGAATTAAACCCAGATCTTTTGACTGGGTATGAGTGTTTGATGGATTCAGATGCTCCATCCATCACCACCCCCTTTTGTACTCCACCACTGATGTGTGACATTCAAGGTCCGAGACCAACATTCTTGTCCCAAAGAGGACCTTATATGGAGTGATACACCCTAGAGAACTTCTTGGCAAGTTGTTAAGACTACGTTGGACACTTATTAGATGTTTGACCCACCAGTTACCCAAAACCTATACCCTTGCTGTTATAGATTGCTTTATGTCCTGGATTTTTCTTTCCACAATCGAATTTCCCTCATTATGGAATGGACTAGCATAAGGCAATGCAACGCCCAGACTGGCCATGGCCTCTTTGTAAGCTCGAGAGCTAAACGCAGGACCCTGGTCAGAATGTAGCGGCCAATTGCGTATGTGCCGATAAAGACTCGCAAATCTTTTATAACAGTGGGAGCGTCAGCGAGCGCTGAGGCCACACTGAAATATCCAAATGTTACTGGGATGTTATTGCTAGGAAATGGCATTAAAAACATTAGAAATTCAGTGAAGAAACCAAGAGTTACAGGGACATTAAAGTTAGGCTCATATTTCACTTGTACAAATCCAATGAAAATTAGAAGTTATAGTTGCCTGAGTTAACTATAATTTACGCCCCCGCAATGCACTGCTTATGACCTCACATAATACATCACTCATGACATGGTCAGTGACATCACTGATGACATCTCAAATGACATCACTGAACTGCTCACACCCCAAAGAACCTCTTGTACACCCACTGACACACATACACAACCACTGAAATACCCATTCACAAATCCATACCAGTATACTTGTATACCCACTCAATCCTCCTTAGAGGCTCACACTCCCACTCACTTACTTGTACAGCCACTCACACAACCATCCACTCACCCACACAAATAAATTCATACAACCAATCACTTACCCATACAGCCACTCGAATAACCATACACTCACCCATACAGCTACTCACACACCCATCAGTGATGTCACTGACCATGTCATGAATGATGTAATGTAAAAGGTCGTAAGCAGTGCATTGCCAGGGCATAAAGTATAGTTTCCTCAGACTACTACAATTGCTGTTTTTCTCTGGTTTTGTGCAAGAGCATTGCTGAGCCTAACTATAATATCACGGTAACTTTTAGTTTTTTTTCTGTGAATTTCTAGGGGTTTTTAGTGTTTTTTCCTAACTATATTTGTCCATGTAACCTTTGTTTAATTCACTTCTGTTTCCGATCTATAGCATCCCTATAACCTCTGTTTTTTCAGTCAATTGCTATGTTTTTTAAATGTTATATCATAACTATTCGTTCAGTGAATGTTATTTTTTTGTTTAACTATAATCTTTCACCTTTGAGAGTGGGTGTGTGAGTGACTGTGTACGTCAGTGAGTGCTGGTTGTGTGAGTAGCTGTATGGGTCTTTGTGAGTATGTGAGTGTTTTGGTTGGTGTGTGATTGGCTGTATGGGTCTGTGAGTAAATGTGTGACTAGATGTATAGGTCTGAGAGTAGGTATGTGAGTTGTATGGGATGGTGACTGTGTGTGTGAGTGCCTGGAAGGGTCTGTGAGTGTCTTAGTGGGTGTGTGATTATGTCTTTAAGTGGGCATATGAGTGCCTGTGTGGATGAGTGAGTGCCAGTGTAGGTCTGTGAGTTCCTGTGTGGGTTTGTGAGTGGGTCTGTGAGTACCTATGTGAGTGTGTGAGTGGGTCTGTGAGTGCCTATGTAGATCTGTGAAGGCTTGTGTGACTGTGTGAGCTGTGTGAGTCAACTGGGGCACCTGCTATGTTTATATGTGTAAGTGCTTCCTGTTAAGGTTTGATTTCTGTGAAATGAGCATCAGGGCCAGAACAAAACCCCACATGTCTGTTTATCCAACTAGAGTTCACATTTTTAGGCAAAATGCCAACCCAACTGGAGTAATTTCTGCTGGTTAATTGGTAAGTGCTACCTTGTTGGGTAAATGTCTAGGGACTTATTTACAAGCTCTTGCGCCGCCAGTGTGCCACTTTATCCAATCTTAAAAGTGGCACACCGGCTGTGCAAAGGGTTTGTAAATAAGCCCCCTAGGGTTTATTCTATGCTACAGCTGCATAATGGACCACGAAGAAATTTTTCCAGTGACCTTGTGTGCATTTTGGCAATTTAGTTCCTCATGTGTCTACTCTTTATCTAGAAATCTGTGATAATATGAATCCTTCTATAGAGAAAACAACAAGACAACAGAGAGGTAAATCTACAACAAACATGGGTTCTTCCCCTTAACTATACAAAGTAAGTGGTTCTTTGTTTGGTGGAGATGTCCTCACTCCTCATATTCCTGGACATCAAGAACAAGCCAACAAAATTGTCTGGAAACATGCTGGGGGGCCTTTTGTTAAGCTGTCCATCGTCATGGCAAGAGGTGGGACGACCTTTTCATACTACTGAGGTAGATTAATGTGTCCAAACAGGCAGAGTTTCCAAGTCATTTGTACATTTGCAAACTCCTATTAATGTAAAGAGAGAATCATGGATTGTACCCCCACCAGGACAGGAGTAGAAACCCACTTGTCTATTCATGGGGAAGAGGAAGTCACATCGCCCTCAGACCCCTGGATGATTCCACCTCACGTACCCCATCCCCTGAGGTCTGGCCACTTGCACCCGGATTCCCTGGAGTCCACCCAGGAGACCCAATCTGCTAGGTTGGGCACCACGGGGGATCCTCATTGCCCCCAGGGTCCCTGCTCACTCTCAACTAAGCATGGGCGAATTTTGCAAATCTGGCGTTCGCGAATTTGCGTATTTGCGAACTCGCAATCCGCAAAATCAGCGAATTCTCGCAAATTTGCGGATTTTATTTTTGTGTTCCCAAGGGTTCCTGCCAGTTCGCGAGGGTTTTGTACCAGTTCGCAATTGCGAACTTACTTGTCGGCTCGCAACGGTCACTACTATGTTGTTTCTACGTCTGGTTCATCATCACAGGTTCCCAGCACCCTCTGTTTCACCACGGCCACCCTCTGTTTCACCCATGCCACCCTCTGGTACATCAATGCCACCCTCTGGTTCATCATCACTGTAGATTATGGGGGGGAAAGCAAGCACAACTGCCCTGCCTCAACTGACATGAATTAATTTGGGGTTGATTTATTAATGTGTCACTGTTTTAAAATTCCAGTCTGGCACCTGCTTCCTTATCTGTAATTTGCTTTCTGTTGCAGTGCAATTTTTTTTTCCAGGACCTTTGTGGCCTACTTGTAGCTATTCTATGAGCCTGCTGTGAGGGTCAGAGCAGGGTCATACAATTGTTGCAACTAGCAACTGAACTCTGGAGGGGCCCCAGTCAGGAAGCACTACAGGGAATGGTTACTAATGATGAGTTTGAACTTTTGCACCTGCTGAGTGCTTTCAATTTTGCAAAACTAGTTTTTCTGCAGAACAGCAACTGTAATGCCCCAAACAAACATAGGCAACTGAACTCTGGAGGGGCCCCTCAGGAAGTACTACAGGGAATGGTTACTAATGATGAGTGAACTTTTGCACCTGCTGAGTGCTTTCAGTTATGCAAAACTCGTTTTTCTCCAGAACAGCAACTGTAATGCCCCAAACAAATTTACTTGTGAAAGTTGATTTCTAATCCAAAAGTGATCCAAAGAAAGTCAAAAGGCCTCAAATCCAAAAAAGTGCAGGCAAATGTCAACCTGAGGAGTTATTCTGATAAAAAATCATCATTTTCAGAAGGTCTATGCTGCTTGCTAGTGGATTTCTTGTGCAGAATTGCAAATGTTGTAATTTCGTGAGTGCAAGATTGTTGCTGCCCGCCGCACCTACATGTTCGCAATTGCGAACTCTTGCGATGCGTCGCCAAACTCCCGCGGGATCCCGCAGCAAGATCCAAAATGGCGCAGCACTCGCGAAATATCGAGAAAAACAACTGGGCAAACGCTGAATGACGGTAAGTGAACGCCGCACGCCGCAAAATTGTATCACCAAGAAAAAAATATCCGCTGCGTGCGAATTTGTGGATTTTCGGTAAATTCGCGAGCGTTTGCGGATTGCAAATTTACCGAAAATCCGCCAAAACGGAACGGATTTTCCGCCCATGCTTACTCTCAACCTCCAGCAGGAGCAATAATACTCACACACATACCCAGAAGCATAAAATGCTGTGCACAGCATGTGGGGGGTAATTCTGTCATATATTTTCTGGCCCACTTGACAGCAAATGGGGAAGCATAAAAACTCCTCTCCCAGCAAGTGGGAGCAGTTTTCCAGTGCCCACCCACAAGGTGTGGCACTATTTTTTGCTTTCACTTGATGGGACCTTTCAATTCTCCTGCCAAGAGAGAGAAAACGGCTATCTCCCAGGGTGGGCATCTCGCCAGGGCCGTTAATGGTTCCATGAGGTGGCCACATATCCCCCTTCCTTTCTCTTTGAGGGGCCTACCCCAGGAAGGTGGTGGTCCCCAGGGCCAAGAATGTCCTGAGAGGGAGTCGCTCATGCCCACTCCTTCTAAAAATTTAACAAAGCCTTGGGAAGTGGTAACCCCCCTTGTTTTTTTCATTTCAATCAAGCCCAGGGAGGAGGTGATCCCTGGGGCTCTTAAGGGCACAAGGAGGTGGTCTATGTCGTCCCCTCCAATTTTCTGTTAATGCCTAGTGAGGTGGTGGTTCTGCAGGCTCTTAACAGCACAACAAGGGTGTTCTGCAGTGACCTCCTCAATTATTTACCTAAAGTCCTGGGGAGGCGGTGGTCCCAGGGGCTCAAATGAGTCTGAGGAGGTGGGCTGCTTGCAGACCCCTTCAAAGTTTAATATATATGCATTGCACACAGGACCTGGCCACCTGAGGCCTAATCTTTAACCAAACGCAGGAGACGGAGCTTGATTTTATTTACATTTTTGCCTCAAATTCACAAAACTCACAATTTCACTGCAGCGATTTTTTTTTAAAGAGACTTTTTTGACCCTGGTGGGTTCCTTGGAGAACTCAATCATCAGGGCTAAGGGGTCAGGTTATTATATCCTGCACCCTTTTCTTTATTTTTACGAGGGAAGCGGCTGAGGCTGAGTCCCAAGATGACTCCTCAAACTTCCTGGTTGAAGTGTTAGCAGCCAATCACATCTCTGCACTAGATCAGGAATATTCATAAAGTACTCACGACCTTAGATATCCAAATGTGGGTTTTCTTCAATATCTCAAAAAAACTACTGAACAAATTTACACCAAAACACAAAAATATCATTTTCTAGACCTAGATCTAGCTTTCTGCCAAATTTGGTGTAATTCAGTTCAATGGTTCGGGCTGTTGTCCTGTCTAAAATCTCAATGGGACTGAACACAGGAAATGCAAATGTTTTGACCCCGCCCCATTTTTCTCTGCCCTTGCTGGACAGACCCCCCTGACACATTACATATATAATAAGATTCAGCAGCACACTTTTTGAGGGGAATATTTCGTGAAGATTCATCAAACAGTGCCAAAGATATAAAATAAGCAAGTTAAAATACTCTTTGCCTATGGAAACCAGGTCCAAACTATAATCTCCGGCTGGCTACCACCAGCAGACAATCTATATATAATCACTGACAAAAAAAACGTTTAAAGGGACCTTTAATTAGGTATGATAATAATATCTTACTTTGCAAAAAAAAGAAAATGTTACTGAAACAACTAAAAGTTAAAGTGATGCTATAGGTAGGTGAAGCTGTCAGCTTAAATACAATGATTTAATACAAAAAACAAAGAATTTCAATAGGTATAGTTATTTCAAGTAACGATAGGTTGTGCCCATATGAAGAACACTATTGTCATCAATGCTGTCAGTTCACAGTGATGTTATCAATGATGTCAATAGACATGTCCTGACTGTTATAATATGTGAGGTCATAAGAAGTGCATGATGAGGGTGCAAGTTATATAATTTCTTAAAATACATATAACTGTTAAATGTCAGTGTTATTTTTATTTTTAATTTAAACTGGCATTTTCTCCTAACTATATATATCACTTTAGGCATTATTTAGTCCAGTAAATGTCTTTGTTTTTATTTAATGTAAAGCAAAATGTTATCATCATACATAACGACAAACCCACGCCATGCACTGCCGAAGACGAGGCCCTGTGATTGACTACCTGCAGGCAGCCAACCCTCACAGTGCACAGCCTTTGATCATATGCAGTGTGTAGTTGGGAGCAGAGTCTGGCTTGCGACCATGCTCTGACTTTAGCTCTCCAAGAGTCGCCATCTACCTCACCAGACTTGGCCTTTGGCACTCCATGGTTTGGGATTGGCTGCAGGCAGCTAATGCTCGCTGTGCGTGACCAAAGCCCCATGGCCAACTGCCTCGTTGTGGAACCCACCACAGATGCTCAAACCCAGTTTTTCTTTTTAATTAATTAATTTATTTTTTCCGAAAACCTTTATTTTAGTATATAATTAGTAGAAATACAAGCATAGGCCTACAACCGCGGGGGCCGGCCGCTAGACAAATTAAAATTCGTTAACATCACAATATGACACAGCTCATCAGCCGACAACCCAAAGGTCCGGCAGCGATTTAGAGTAAAGCTTGTATTGGAATGCATAGTCGGAGTTCAGGATAAGACAGAGGTTTCATTTTATATTATATAAGAGAGGATCAGGTGCCATACAATCAAACAGAAGAAGCAGGGGGGCAAGGTAAAAAACAGGATATACATATAATGACCACTATAATGGAGATTCGGCGCAGGAGCATATAGGTCGATACGAAGGAACACAAAATATACATTTCCATGTTGCGCCAATACCCGAAGGCCTGCCCACCCACAAATCAAGATAACATAAAAGCGAAAGCACGAAGTACAAGCATACGATAATAATCCGAATGATTCGTAGTTATACTGACCCTACAAGAAGAAAGAAAAAGAAGGAAGGCCATAGAAAATAAAAAAGGCAAAGTACAAAAAAAGCCCTTCAGCCCCCCACCCTGCACCCCTGCAAATGGGTACATCCTGACCCCACTAGCAGTGTGCCTGTCGCCCCTAACAAATAAAACCCCAAAGGTGGGAAAATGAAGAGTGGAGGAGGGCATATCCATGTGGGCTCCCAGCCCCTTTAGACCCCCCGCCTGAAACAGCCACCCCCTATCAGTAAAAGATAACCTTATGATAGCAATGAAGAGAAATTAGAGGGTACCGTGAGACACCGCCTAGCCTCCTAGAGCAAACAGTTGCAGGTCCAACACTTGTAAAAGCCATGCCAACCCATCCCGATCCAGCTGATCTTAACCTTGGCCCTTCCGAACAAAAACACGAACCCCTTCCAGCGAGACCCAGAGGCACACAAAGAAGCAATAGAGAAGAGAAGAGTCAGCAGAGATCAACCCATGGCTACCAGCAGGCAGTGAGTCCTCAAGAACCGTAGATGCAGACGAACTCTCCCTCCGAGATGAACAATCCCAATGTGTCTTGAACAGGAGTCGTAGCGTCGCCAGGAAAGGAGAAGATGACCACAAAAAGAGATGGAAAGTCAGAGACAAAAGTCTCCGGGAGGGGAACACCTGACGATATCTCCAAAGCCGGCAGTGGTGAAAAGTTCAGCAATACCATGCCATCCTCGGTAACACTGTCCACCAGGGCACCATCCGATGATTGCATTACTCGTTTCTTCATGGGGTCTTCGCACGGAGTCAAAATGGCCGCGTTTTGAATGGCTGCAGAATCCCGTTTCAACAACAAGGCCGGGCCCGGTTCCACCTGGAGAATTTCAGATAGGCGCGAGTCCAACCTGCTCAGCAAAGAATCCACATGTGAGCGGAATGCCCAAAGTTCTGCCAATATTAACCGCAGCGATGGCTCTTGCATCGTTAGATCCATAATCTCGTGTTCAGTATCAATCACAATCACCTCCCCGGGTGATTCCGGCACCCACGGGGGAGATAGACAGGATCTCGAACGTGCAATTGCGAAGGGTGACCAGTCATTGTTCGCAACCACGGTCAACCCAGTTAAGGCCGCAGGCCAGAGACCCCGAACCACCGAACCCCGGCGGGAGCAAACAGGGACCGCGGGACGGGGGCCCCCACCCTCAGCCAGCAGCACACAGACTCACTCCTCCGTCGATACTGAGCACTGAAAACGATCGCCACCAAATCCGGGCTAAAACAAAGCCTCCACTCCAGTCGACCGGGCCCAGCCTGAGTCTCCTGGCCGATGTTGTTGCATTACAGCCCGGCTGTGAAAGTACTCCAGGCCCCGGCTTCACCGTTGGAGCAGGCCGCAAACTTACACTCGATGTAACTCCGTCAAACAAGCTGATAAAAGTTTCCAGATTTTACCATCGGAGTGTGGGACAGTTCATGCACACAGAGACTAGGCGTTAAGTCAGGATAACATGCAGGATATTGCGGCGGGTTACGAGGGTCGACGGAGCTGGAAGCCTAAGCAGCCATCTTGCTTGCTGACGTAGCTCCTCTCCTTAATTTATTTTTAACCCCTGAGTGCCTTGCAGTAACCAATATGACCCCCCCTCACCCCCCAGTGCTCCTGTGGGACTCCAACTGAAGCCCAGGGGTACTCAGTGCCTTCCACTGTGCAGCCCTACAATAGTGGAAATCTAACATTTTTCTCACATTTAAATCAGGGGGTATACCTTTACCCTCCTCCCTCATATTTATTTCTTTTTTCAGGACATAGTCACTGAGTCTTGGGTTCTGAAATGGAGGCTGCAACCTTTCTGTTCATGTCGCGGCCAATCAATCAGCTTCTCACTCCCATGGTAGTGAGACAGCCGATGGGAACAGAAGCCCCACCATTCAATTTGATCTCTAGCCTATTTCAAGTTGCATGATCGCGGATCTCTTATGGGCCTCCTACAAACCGAACCACCCAGACATGCAAAGTGTTTTACCCTTAATATCTCAAATACTATTGAATGGAGTTGCCCCAAATCAACAAACAAAGAAAGCCTTTTTTTTACTAATATCCAGCTTTCTGCCAATTTTGGTGTAATCGGTTCGGTCATTTTTGCGGTATCACTATTCAATTTATATATGAAAGGATACATTGTGTTTTTGGACTTGGTCCTACTTGAAATTTCCAGGATGGAGCTGTGTTGGATGAATTATTTTTGGGGAAAATTTATGAAGATTTTTCAGTCATCACCAAAGTCATTACCAAATGAAAAAACACTTCCCTTCTTATAACTAGGTCCTAACTATAACTACAGAGTGCAATATAATATATGTATTATCTACTGCTAGTGGACAGTCAATAGATATAGTTAGATGTAGTTTCCCTAGGAAGAGAGTATTTTCATATGCCAAAAATGTTGGTGTTGTTTGATGAATCCTCTCAAAATTGTCAAAATTAATTTGCCTGCCACTAAAATAGAGGTCTTGAAAATTGTGTGCTGATTTGTAAAGCAGCGGCCTAGAAACTTTAGACCCAAATTGCAGATCGGACTTACACCAAATTTGGCAGAAAGATAGCTCTTGGTTCAGAAAGGGACTCCTCTCGATCTCGTGCCTGAGATCAGATTAGCTGCCAAGACTTCAAACCAGGAAGTGTTGGCAGCCATATTGTGAAGAACAGAGTCATAAGTGAAAAAAAAAGAAAAGTCAAGGGGGCAGGGTAGAAACACCCTGAAACCCTAGGCCTTTGTGGGGGCACAGGGGACCCCAGGGCCAAAATAGCATTTTTTTAAAGTAATTTTGGTGGGAGATGCGCTGGATCTGTTACTCCTGCTTAAATAAAAAAACTAAAAACAAACGTGGGCTCCTGCGCTATATTTTAAATCAGCCATGTCCCCGGGGCATAATGGAAATATAGGAGGGGTAGCACAGGGCCCCTCTCCTCAGGCTATTCAAAGTGAGCAGTCATATAATTATTTATGGGGAGCCTCATGGCTCACCTGCTGCTGTACTGGGGCTCACCACCTACCTGAGACACAGAAATACATAGAAAATAATGCATGGAAGGCCCTACAGCCTCCCTCTGCAGACCCCAAGACTGACAGATCTCAGGGCCATAAGTAAATAGTGATACTTGGGGGCTCCAGCCCCCTATGCACACCCAGGGACTGGCACCTCCCCAGGGCAAACTATTGAATGAGATGTGGGGGGCCCATGGCCCCCACAACCCCAGGGACGGCCACCTAAGTAGTCCCATGAAAAACACGCTATCTAACCACATTTTAAAAGCATAATTTATTTTTTGTTAATGCCTATTCGGATATTGAGAAAACTTCTTTAAACTTTGGTACAATAAGACAGATGCAGGTGGAAAAGGCAGTTCTAGAGGCAACAACGTGGTAGACAGATGCAGGTGCACCCATGGCAAGAGTTACTAGTGAGAATCCCCCTTAAGGTGCAAAAACAACTCTGGAATGGGAAGGGAAGAATGCGTTCTGTTCCGTATGTTTGGATATCCCATAATGCCTTTATGTGGAGGTAGAGGGCAGGAGAGCAGGGCTGGACTGGCCGTAGGAGCACCCAGCATTTCCCTGGAAAGGAGGGGGGTTGTGTCCGTGGAGGCCAGTTTTGTGAGAGGGGGGCAGTTTTGCAGCAGTGCTGAAATATCAGCCCACTGTAACAAAAGCGGAACCGGTGCAGTCGGGCAGGCATCTGCCAGGGCTGGTTGCTGTTGCCCGTTCGGCCCTGGGCAGGAGAGTGTTAGCCCTCCCTGACTGGACAAATATACCCTGACCTGCCTGAGTATGTAACTGCTACTGTACTTGGAATGGATGCTAATAGTAATGTAACTATTCTGTGTTCTTTTTGCAGCTGAATGGTTTGTTAATCAACCTGCCCTACAGTGCTGATAATGGTAAGCTCTCAATTTATAAGCAAGGATATCATTGCTACGTGCAAACCAGCTTCGGTCTACTCGTCACCTACGACTGGCAGTCCTACGTTTCAGTCAAAATCCCAAGCACATATGCAGGTGCCGTGTGTGGTCTCTGTGGTGATTTCGATGGAGACAAAAGTAAGGAGCTGACCACGAAGGACAACATCTTAACAACAGATGCAACAGTCTTTGGGAAGAGCTGGAAGGTCAGGGATGTGCCTGGCTGCTCAGAAGCTGACAAGGCTGACTGTTCTGATCTGCCGTCAGTGGAGAAAGAGCAGAGAGAGAAGAAAAAAGACTGCTTTGTCCTGGTGGATCCTAATGGCCAATTCCGGGAGTGCCATGTTGTCATTGACCCAGAGGGCGCCTTCAAAGACTGTGTGTTTGACACTTGCTTCTACAAAGGGCGCCAGGACATCATATGCCAGGTCATCGCTAGCTATGCTGCTGCTTGCCAGGATGCTGGGATTAAAGTGTACGATTGGCGTTCTGCCACTTTCTGCAGTGAGTATATTCACAATTTTAAAAAAGGTAGTTTGGATAACCTTTCGAAGGTAGACACTGGGTTAGAGTAAAATGCGGTTAATGAACTGGGTGAGAATGCACATAAAACACATTTCCGCAAACAAATTGCACCACGGAATACTCCAAATCACTCTTTGACCATGATTCATGATTTTGATGGAGGATTCACAGATTTTAAGGGGCAGATTTACAAGCCCCTTGCGCCTCATTTACGCCGCCGTTGCGTCACTTTTGTGACGCAGCGGCAGCGCAAATCCTGCGCCATGGTGCGGTGTATTTACAACGTGATGCATCTGGGAGTTGCGTCACGTTGTAAAGCCCTGCGCCAGAAGTAGGCGTTCCTGCGCAGGGAGGGGCATTTCGACACAGGTACGCCTCCTAAAAGTGGCTGAGTGAAATCTACAAGATTTCACTCAGACACTTTTAGGCCCATGCTGCATCAAACCCTGCGCCTGCTTGAAGCATATTTACAACAAGGGGTGGTGAGGGACAGAGTCTCTGAATTAAACAGAAAACTCTCACCCAGTCAAGAGATCTTGGCTAGATCCAACACCGTTTTTTAGCTCACTGCACCATCCCAGTTTCAGAACCTGGCTGTATGCAAATTAGTCTGTTCCTGTCCCAGTGCATGATGGGAACAGGGCAAACCAAACTACAAAAGCCAATTCTTACACTGGGAAGGAAACAAGCTCCCGGGGACCGGTTTCTGGCATTACAGCCGTCTTCGGCCCGGTTTGCTTGAATCCTGATGGTGCAATGAGCAAGGGACTCATGTCTGAGTATACCCTTCCACGCTTAGGGTGGACAAAAATATTTACAACAAGGGGTGGTGAGGGACAGAGTCTCTGAATTAAACAGAAAACTCTCACCCAGTCAAGAGATCTGGGCTAGATTCAACACCGTTTTTTAGCTCACTGCACCATCCCAGTTTCAGAACCTGGCTGAATGCAAATTAGTCTGTTCCTGTCCCAGTGCATGATGGGAACAGGGCAAACCAAACTACAAAAGCCAATTCTTACACTGGGAAGGAAACAAGCTCCCGGGGACCGGTTTCTGGCATTACAGCCGTCTTCGGCCCGGTTTGCTTGAATCCTGATGGTGCAATGAGCAAGGGAAGCAGGCGTAAGGATTGACGCAGCACTAACTAGATAGGGCCCCCAGAGCATTGCTGGTGCTGCGTCAAGCTTGCGACTTAACTCCAGAAATGCGACACTTTTACGGCACAGATGCGCCATGCATCTGTGCCGTTTTTGTGCATGAAAGGTCACCTTGTTACACAGAAACAATCCTTCTTAGGAGGCGTTTACCTCTTTCTATGAGTGCTGCGGAATGTAGCACATATTGCAAGAGGAATAATCGAGGAGAAATCACGTTATTTCTACTCCTCACCTTGGGAGGCGTATGAGTTTGGCCCTTCCACAGGTTTGCAAGGTGTTGTAAATCTGGGAAAGCATCAAAATCCAAGGATGTTGCATGGGTACACCCACCGCAATGCACATGGAATGCCTCCCGAGCGCAGAGTAAGGCAACACTGCCATTTGTGCTGCATTGCCTTACTCCATGTCTATTAGGTCATTCAAAACCAAGCACAGTGGCTTTGTATGGCCTCATAGAAAAGATTTTAAGGTTTGTACTACTTGAGCATCACAGAATGTGATGTCCATCAGCCAAAGGGCCTCATAAAGATGTCTGTAATCACTGGTCCATGTTTAAGGTTGCCTGACGGATAGTGGTGATTATGGGAACAATATTTTTAGACAAAAGTTCCAGAGTCAAGGTTCTGAAAGGTCAAATCACCTACCACCTAGTGCTTAATTTGATCCAGAGGTTGACAGTAGTGGGCACCTGCACCTATTTCACCACATCACATATTTACCACTGCAGGAGAGGGAAAATAAACAAATGGGGAAGACCGAGGAAGCAAAAGACAGCTAACCTGTCACAAAGGGAGATAGTAGAAACCTAAAGGAGTGAGATAGAGAAGCAGGGAGTGTCTGGAAATGGATTATAGACTACCATCCATGCTATTCGGTCCCCTTGAGTTTAATTGCACCAGTCGCTAGCTTCTGAGCAGACCCTTAGGCACCAGCACTCTTTGTTTTCACAAATTAGGAACTGCTACCACCTACCACCAAAGGTGGAACATTGAAAGAATATATTTGGAAGATTATAAGGTATATCAGCAGCTATTTTTGTTAGTAGTCAAAAACATGTTTGGAACTGGCAGCTCACATTGGAACTTAACCTGAATCTTTGCTTCCATCTGCAGCCAGTGAAGGGCCCTTCTGATTATGGTAAGAGTTGGCACTTTCTATACATTTGTGTGCAGTTAGTCCATGGTATGCTGGGTTTAATAATCAGTCCTAGTTTATCCATCTCTAGATAGATGATATTACAATAAATTAATCTACTGATCACCCTTTTCTGTATACAGAGACTGTAGAGAGGGGCAGCTGTCTATCAAGTCTGTGCGTACTTCCAGCAGCATTGCCTTAGGTTTACTGTTATTAAGCTTGAACCAGTTTTGGTTAATCTAGGGTTCCATATCTTTGAAACTAGATTGAAAACTGAGGACCTTAACTGAATGGTTTTATCATCTTCATAAGAATGGTATATTATGTGATGCTTAGATATGTGATGTATCTGTAAGATCTTCATATAGATTCTGAAAATGCAGGGGGATGTACAAGAAAATATATGTGTGTTAAGGACATAAGAGATCGAAACAAAGAAAATGAATGGGGGACTCTGTGCTTAATGAGATTGCTACAGAAAATTGCCTAACAGAAGCAATCGGGCTCCTTATGGGTTTCCATCGATGGACTAGGGATAGCAAACTATTCTTTTCTATGTAACACAATTAGCACATAACATGTATTGTTTGTTGGCTTCTTTTTCTGGATCACGAGACATAACCATTTTTTTCAAAATATTTGGAAAAAGCTGAACTTGTTACGCCATATGTGAACTATCCACTTTCTTATACGTCACACTACAGACACAACCATGGAGAAATATCATAAAGAAAGTATATAGAGTGGACTCTGTTTCAAGAGCAAATCTTTGCTAATTGAATCTTTACTCTCTCTTAATTTCAGGCCCATCCTGTGGAGCTAATAGTCACTATGAAACATGTCCTAGTGGCTGCCCCACCACCTGCTACACCTTCACTCGCTCAGTGGAATGCAATGCAAACTGCAAGGAAGGCTGTGTATGTGACGAAGGTTTTGTACTCAGCGGTAGCCAGTGTGTTCTCATCTCTCAATGTGGGTGTGAATACAACGGCATCTACTACAAGCCTGGAGAGGTCTTTTACCCCAATGGCCTGTGTTCCAATCAGTGCACCTGTATGGGAGGCGGACTCATAGATTGCAAAGCATTTTCTTGCAAAGCCAATGAGGAGTGTAAGATAATCAATGGCATCCTGAAGTGTCAGCCCATTGGTTCGGCCCAGTGCTGGGCAGCAGGTGATCCTCATTGTCGCACTTTCGATGGGCTGCCCTTTGATTTTCAAGGTACCTGCACATATACACTGTCAAGAACCATCTCCCTTATAAATGCGCTGGTCTCCTTCAACATCAGTGTGGAGAATGACAAGTATGGAAACGGGAAAGTGTCGGTGACTAAGATGGTAATGGTTGACGTCTATGGATACAACTTTATGCTCCTGCAGAACAAGAAAGGAGTTGTCAGGGTAAGCCAAGGTCATGATCTGATAATGTGTCAGTTGTTCCAAAGTTCTAAACTAACCCTAACTCAGTCAGTCATTCATATCATTTAACCCTGTTGCTGACGTTTATTGTGATCTGCAAGTTCTGCATTAGGTCGAGTTGGATAAACTAAGTACCAATAAACTGGGTAATATTACCACATTTACCGTCCTTAAAACCTTAGTAATTTCAGCATGCAGTGCTACATATAAGCAATTTGTTGTACCTCATATTCCAATATCCAATGGGTTGAAACATACAACTGCCCCGCCCCTCCACACGTTTGACCTCCACAGGCTATTGACACTTGCACTTAAATATTGATCTTTTATACTGACCTGAAAAACTACTGGTGTTTTACCAATATAATATGTATTCATTTATTTATTTTGCTCACAATGCACCCAAATGCTGACATAATCACCTGACACCACATGTAGGGTAGGCTAGAACAGCAGGGTCTATGTGGAACAGACATTAAGTATTAATAATTGAGGAGGGGCTGAAAAGAGCTTGGGATGACATTTTTGCTAGGAGAAGAGCAAGGTATGTCTCCCAAATGAGAAAGTGAGTATTTCAGAAAAACTCTGCTTGTGGATTGCATGTTTTGTTCAAAAAGTTCTGCCTGCCGTGTTTTAATGGATATTGCATTGTACCAGGCTCACAGGAGAGAATCTGAAATGCTTCATGGAGCAGTGCCATGAACAGGACGGTCTTAATATCATTATAGACCCTCTTTGGCAAAGCAGAGCCCTGCCTGCACAACCACTCATAGAAATGAAAATGTTTAACGTAAAATGAGTGTTAAATTATTTTCTCCATGGGTCCCCTACGCTCATGAGGCTCCTGGAAAACTGCCCAGCGTACTCATGTGTTAAGACGGCGCTGACCATGAACTTTCTCACTGTTTTGCTGTGCCCGTGAGGTTTTTCATTGTGAGTTTGGAAGTATCAACTAGGCTGGTTCGGTAACATTGTGGTGTGCAGGAAGAGGTCAACGTTCAGAGGTGCACAGTATTTTGCATGTAATTATTTGTTGGGACTTCACTGGTTTTCCGTCGAGGTTCCTTAGACTTAAACGGAGATTTAGGCCTTATTTCCGCATTCTCTGGAGTTTGCCTAATTCTTTCTTTGGAATATCATTGTACACTCCATTACCATAGTCTAGTTTTGAGAGTACAAGCCTTGGGTGGTTTTGACTGTGTTGTTTAGTTGAATACCAAGAGCAGCCTTCTCGGTCTAATAAACTGGATCTGCTAGATCAACTAGATATTTCAACCAAGACTATAGCTTGTAATCATGTCACACACAAACTGTGTACACTCTTCTCAGGAGTGGAGGCTTAGCGCGTGTCTTGTGGCCATTAGAACAGGAGTATACCAATGTCATGATTTCCTGTGTTCATGACTTTAGTTTTAGAACCTTTTTAGTGCAAATGTTTCTTTAGGCAGTATAACATCTGGCCATTATCAATCGTAGAACGAAAATGTAGCTTATTTTTACTTCAGATTTAAATTTAGCTGTAATCAATGTACGTTTGAAAATGCAACTGAAAGTGGAAAATGACTCCTCTAAGTGCCTGCATGTAAATATAGAGTAGAGACAGAGCTCAGGGATCAATATATATTTTTTTTAAGTCCAAGAAAAGCTTTATTAATCATAAAATGAGGTATCAATACACAATAAGGCAAAGGGATTGAGGGAAAGAAAAAGGGGGGAGGGGAGGGAAACAAAGAAAAATAATCAGGATGTCCTAACAAGAAATCAAATAACAAAATATGTATCATGGGCAATAAGAATAAAAATAAGGGGTACAATAGATATTCATCAGAATCAGGTGTAAATGAGGACAAAGCAGATAATAATGCAGAGAAAGTACAGGAATGAAAAGGGTATCAGGGGGGCTTGGAAACCTCCTGCTGAGCAGTTCGTGGGCAAAAAGAACGAGTCACACAGTTATCCAAATACAATGTAACAGGAAACCATAAGTCTGCAAGCTTGGTTGCCAATTGGGCAGGAAAAACAAACGCAGTATCAAGCCTATGATTATGGCAAACATTATACCACCATGCTTTAAAAGAAATGTCAGAGGAAGTTTTCCAATTGACAGTAATCTGCTGAAACGCAACAGCCAAAAGCAAATCAACAATGCGAACATGTAGCGTGGTACCTTCCCAACAGGGAGAAAGGCTTCCTAGAAAAATATGGGTGTGAGATAAGGGAATACATGTACAGAAAACGACATTAATTTAAGCCCAAACCTGCAACCAAAAATCATGTACATGTTTACAGAGAAAGAGCATATGAAACAGAGTAGCGTGAGGTGCAGAGCAGGACCAGCAAGCATCAGAAACAGTAGAGAATTTTCTGTTAAGGGTAAAAGGAGTAAGGAGTAACCTGTTGTAAATAAAGAATAAGGATTGCGTCAAGGACGCTGCCCTAGATGTTTTGCGAACCTTTGTCCATATCCTGTCCCATAGGGATATAGGCCAGGATACAGCAAGGTTCTGTTCCCATTGCTCCTCCACCTTAGACTTAGGTCTAGTAGAGGTATGAGCAAGAATATGCTTGTAAATAATAGAAGCTTTAGGAGTGTTATGCAGGAGAGAATGAAGTTCAGATTGAGGGTCAGGAGGAGTAGAGGAGAGTGATGCCTGCATGAGCCGTGTGTAGACTTCCATAACCGCTGTTTTAAGTAGAAGGTATTTGGGGGCAAAGGATGAGGGTAAATCAAAGGAGGAACAAAGAGTGTGAAAAGGTAGAAAGGTAGAATGTGAGAACAACTGTGAGATCCAGAGCAATCCACTAGCCCACCAGGATTTCCAGTAAAAGGGTCTATTATGAATTAAAAGATATTTGTTATGCCAAATGGTATACAAGAGAAAAGCAGCAATAGTCGTAGGGGGAGGGGGGCTATTAGCTAAGAGAAGCTTGACAGTAAATTTATGGATGGGAGTAGGAATCGAGGAGGGTTTGCGACAGAAAGAAATATATTCGGTGAAAGAAAATGGAGAAAGGAAAAGGCGTTCAACTTTAGTCCAAAGAGGGCAGGGGGAAATTGGATCTTGGAGCCAAAAGGAGGCTTGGCGTAACAAAAAGGCCTTTTGAAAGGCAGGAAAGTCCGGAAAATTGACTCCACCTTCAGAGACAGGGCGAATGAGTCTGGCAAGGGACATTCTAGGTTTCTTATTATGCCACAGGAAAGAGGATGAGATCGAATACATTTTCTTAAAGAATTTAGCTGGGATAGCAACAGGGATATTAGAAATGGTATAGAGGATTATAGGAGATAACATCATCTTAATGGTGTCAAGGCGACCCCACCAAGATAGACATAAAGGATGCTAACCAGCAGTAAGGTCGGAGAGTTTCTGAGAGCACTTGGTCATACAAAGGGAAATGGTATCTGAGATGGAGGGAGTGATGTTTAATCCTAAATATTTAATATGAGAGGGACTCCAGGTGAAATTGGAAGTACTAAAGTCAGGCTTAAAGGTGAACTTCATCAGGGGCAAAATCTCACACTTGTCATTGTTAAGCTTATAGCCAGAAATTAAGGAATAATTTTGCACTTCTTCTAGGAAAGCGGGGATGGAATCTGTAGGATTAGAGATGAAGAGCAAAATATCATCCGCATAGGCAGCAAGCTTAATAGAGGAGTCCACAGTTTGAAAGCCATGTTGGGATTTTGGCAAAGCTTGGACAGAAATGGTTCTAAAGCAAGATTGAAAAGGAAAGGTGAAAGGGGACATCCTTGGCGTACACCTCTATCAAGGTCAAAATAAGAGGAGATCTGACCATTCGCAAAGACCGTGGCTCGTGGGCGAGAGTATAACAGTGAGACTAGGGAAATGAATTTAGGGCCAAAGCCAAATCATCCAAGAGTATGAAAAAGATAAGGCCATTCAACCCTATCAAACGCCTTCGCAGCATTTAAGGCAATCGCTGCAAGGGGAGTTTGAAGGTGGGATGATTTTGACAATATGTTAAGTAACAGTCTGGTATTGTCATTAATGTAGTGACCTTTGACAAAACCCGACTGCTCTTCGCCTAAGAGACCTGGAAGTAAATGATCCAATCGTATCGCCAATGCTTTAGCAAAAAGTTTGTAGTCAATATTGACAAGGGAAATGGGTCTGTAACTTTTGCAATTCTTCACATCCTTTCCCTCTTTAGGTATTAAACAAATATGTGCATGAGAGAAGGTGCCTGAGGAATTGCCTAAATCAACGAACGTGGTGAGGAGAGGATGTAACTTTGGAACTAACAATTTAGAAAAATGGAGATAAAATTCAACGGTAAAACCATCTGGTCCAGGGGCTTTATTAAGTTTGAGGCGTTGGAGTGCCGTAGTCAATTCCGTCTGTGAAATGTTATTCTCCAAAGAGGAAAGGTCAAGAGGAAAGTGTGCAGGCTTCTGGATATTGGAGAAAAAATGTTGGAGAGAATGGAGTGAGGGTTGGGTTTCAGAGATGTATAAGGTTTTGTAGAAACATGATAATTCAGTAAGAATATCGGCATCCTTATACTGTAAGGTAGAATTGGTGTCATAAATAGATTCAATGTTCAGTCGGTTGTGCTTGCCCTTCTGTCAATTTGCAAGAATTTTCCCAGCCTTGTTTTTCCCACCATAAAACTTAGCACTGGATTTTAGCAAATACAAGGAGGCATCTTCTGTGGACTTCTCATTGAATTTTATCTTGGCAGCGACAAGGGCCGTCAGACTATCGTTTGAATGGGAGGTGAAGTAGACATGTTCCAATCTCTTAATGTCACCAAGGAGCTTTTTATTGTATAGGCGGCAGACCTGCGTTTCTTTGCAACATATCCAATAATAAAGTCGCGAGCTGCTGCCTTGAAAGCATCCCAAATGGTGTGTTTAGGAAGGGAAGGGGTATCATTGAACATGAAATATTCATCAAAAAAGTCAGTGAATGAAGAAATAAATTTAGGATCTAGGAGGAGGGTGTTGTTGAAACGCCATCTTTTGGGCCCATCAGTCTTAGGAAGAACATCCACACTGATGACAACAGGGGCATGGTCCGAGAGTAAAATTGGACCAATTTCAGCAGCGGTAAGTGTTTGAGCTAGAGTATGGAATACAAAAATATAGGCAATTTACGACTGGGATCTGTGAGAAGGGGAGTAAAAAGTAAACTCCCGAGAAGATGGGTTGCACAGCCGCCAGGAATAGATGAGCCTAAGTTGGGAAATGGCTAGAGTGAAAAGCTTGTGTGATTTATTGGGGACATAAGTGGAGTCGGAATTCCTATCAATAAAATGATCTAGAAGATGATAGCAATCTCCAGCTTAGATAAAATGGTCATCCATAAATAGGGTGATAGATTTAGAAAACTCAGCCCAAAAAGAGGTTCACCATTAGAGGGAGCATAAACATTAAGGAGGGAGATTGGAACACCTCTAAGCGATAGTCTGACATGTGTCCATCTGCCATTAGCATCTGAATCTTGGGAAACAATTGTGAGAGGGAGAGATCTACGACAGAAAATTGCTACACCATTACGTTTGCCATCACCTTGTGAATAAAAAACCTCACCCACCCAACCTCTCTTAAGCTTTGCTGATTCTGCGTTGGAAAGGTCAGTTTCTTGGAGAAATGCAATATCGACATTCAATTTGGCAAGATGTGACAAAATGCGTTGGCGCTTAGTCGGAGAGTTAATACCCTTAACATTCCATGATACTACGTTCAATGACATATTAATAACAGTGTTGCATAAAATATATCATAAGCACAATTGAGATAAATAGTCAAGAATAAGGAAGGACAAAGAGGAAAAATAGAAGAAAGAGAAGATAAATGTATAATAGAGATCGGGCATAGGAAAAGAAAGAGGAGATCAGTGTGAATGGAAGAGAATGCAAGGAAAGAGGAGAAAGTGGAGAGTAAAAATAGTTGTAAGGAGGTCAAATGGAGGAGAAAGAAGACATGAAAAGAAATACAACCTGAAAAAAGAAGATCATCATCATTATACAAATGAGGAAACTTGAACACAGGGTAAGGGAAGAAGACAAAAATGAAAAACTAAAAAGGAACAGAAAACAAGAAGGAAACATACCTACATAAGAAGAAGACGAGAAGAAGTTGAGGGGAGAAGGGGCCATGTAGGTAAGGCAACACAACCAAGATCAGCTAGTCGGGGAACCGTGAAGACATCATCAGACAAGGAAGGGTTCCTGCGGGGACAAAGAAGGGAAAAACGAGAATGAATTACGAACTTCGGTCAATAAAGAGACCATGAAAAAACAGCAACAATGCAACGCAAGGGAGGAAGCAGTCAAACAAGAGAAAAACGCCAGAGGGGAGAAACCATGGCAAAAAAACGAGAGCAATACAAAGACAAGCAAAACTACAGTTCAGCCAGGACAAAAGGAGGAAGGTCCAGAGGCATCCATGGCGGTGGTCGGATGTGCATTAATGAAACTCTGCAGTCGCACCGGGTCTTCGTAGGCAGTCATTTTGTTGTTGTAGGTGACTTTAATCAAACAAGGAGCACCCATGGAATGAAGAGCCTCTCTCATATCCAGGAAGGCCTTCCTACGATTCGCAGTTGCTTTGGCATAGTCCTGAGTGAAGAACAAAGGAGAGCCAGACCATGCTAATTTGAGGAGAGCCTTAGCAGCTGCTAGAACTTTCAAGAGATCAGTGTACTCCAGGAAGTAGAGAATGACGCCTCTTGGTCGTTACGACACGGACATAGACGCTAGTAGACGGCCAAGATGATGAGCACGCTGAATGTTGAGAGACGTGCCTTCTGGTAAGTGAAGCAACTTGGGGAGGAAAGATTTGAAAAAAGCAAGCGGGTCCGAGCCTTCAAGACCTTCCACCAAGCCATAAATGCTAAGGGTATTCCGCCTGCCTCTGTTTTCTAACTCCTCCACTTGCTTCTGACGAGCGTCCACCTGCGAGATTAAATGTGAAACTGTGGTGTGAGTTTCCTGAAAAGATGTGACGGATTGTTCAACCGAGGAAACCCTTGTCTCGATTTGTGACCAATTGTCTGTAAGCACTTGAAGCTTGGCATAGGTTTCCTCCATGAAAGGGCGCAGTGTCCCGATTTCCTCAAGAAAAGGGCAAAATGATCTTATCTCTTCCAGCAAAAGTTCCATAGAGACGGGTGTTGATTGCTAGGGTGGCGAAGGGGGATCCTTTTTTGGTCGTTTAACTGTGTTTTTCCCTGATGCTGGCTGAGAAGAATCCATGACTGATTCCGAGCCAGATGAGGCAAGGGAGTCTTCTAATTGAGAAAGAGCGGAAAAGACTTTTGAATTTTTCACAAAGGCCACCTTTGTAGGCGATTTAGAAGGTAGGCGCGACATAGATTTGAGTCATCCCATAAAAAGCAGCTGGAAAAGAACGTATACTGAACGTGCTGTTGCAGCTTGAAGAGAGGGATAAAGCCACCAGGGAGTGCAGGGATAGCGGAAGAGGTCTCTGAAGAGAAAAGGGAGGCACTATTGGTGACAAAAAAAAAAGTCACTTGAAGGAATGTCCAGTGCTAGATGCTAACCATGAGTTGCATGAACGAAGGAATAAGTAAGAAGGATAGCAGGCACGATTGATGAAATGAGGAAGCAGCCAGGTCAAAGGTGCGTATAGGGAGAACTCGCAGATGTGTCACGGGTCACATAATTAAGACTTCTGAACCAGCTGAAGCAGAAACACACAGGCAGGGCTTCCAGGACGAAGGCATTGCATAAATATTATCCAAGTAAAGGCGCAGCAGCGTGTAAAGAACCTGCAGGGGCAGAGAGGATCACTAAAGAGTCAGAGCCTGCAAGCAAACGGTAAACAGGTATACAAAATTGCCATCCAGTTGAGGGGTGCCCAAGGATATGTGCCAGGTATGAGGAAGAGTCTCTGGAATGCTTAAAGCGACTGATATGCAAATGCGCAAATCAATAGGTAGGCGTCAAGCAATCTGCCGCCTCTATATTGCATTAAAACAATGGCAGGAAATAGTTACAACCAACGGGATGGAGCATAGCATAAGGTGGTATGAGGACCCAGTTGAAGCCAAAAGCCACGGGGGAAGTGCAGGAACATATGGCCGGGATGCCTATCACCACCTCCCAACACAATCCCCAAGGATGGGAGACGGATGCAGTTCTGAACTTTTGGAAGGCGGGAGGGAGTTACCCTCCCGGCCGTATTTATTAAAATATGAAACAAAATTAAAACATTAAAATAACAGTTTCATATTATGTACAATTTATCCTTTATACATTTCACTGGAATCACGTTTATTGGCTAACCTTAACACATCTCTAATACAAAGGTTCTCCTAGCCGAGTCTAAACATCCTGCAAATGCATACTTTCTACATAAATTGTACATCCTAACATTACGGGCCAACGGCAAGGTCGTAACCGGTGTCAGATCCCTACTACCAGAACTCCCCCCTCACGTGTGAGGGGAGGTCGCACAGAGGACTGTACCTCTGTGCCAACTTCCAATTTCCCTTGTCTTAGCGGGGGCCCCTTGTTTAACTCGACGCCATCTTAGTGGTCGTCCGAGGACTCGTGTGAGGTGTCTAGAAGGTAGCGTGGACCCCCCTCCCACCCCACACTGTTCAACATATCATATCCGCCGTCGCTGATATCCTGGCCCCGGGAAATTCCTAGGAGGGGCATCGAGCCGCCTCCTCCCCTGGGAGGGGCCTTGACCGCCTCCCCTTCGGCGACCCCATACTTAGTGGGTGCCGCCTCCCCGTTTGAGGGGCTCATGGCCACCTCCCCCTGGGCGCTCCCATCCATAAAGGGTGGCGCCCCTCCTCCAGGGATCTTGAAATACTGCTCACCGATCATGACCTTACCGCCACAGGCCGGATAGTTGACCGGCTATCCGGACTCCCCACACTCCTACTAAAGGTCATGATTGTGCAAATCCTTTAGCCATGCTATGAAGTCTCCTATGAGTAAGACATTCCCCTCCCGGGACAAATGAACCCCATCTCCGAGATACATTCTATCGCCCCGAATACATCCATGTGGAATACAGTGCAACTGTGCTGAACGCAACAACCTACCCAGTTTGTTATTGACTTTCTTAACTGAATGATTCAAAGCTGCCACAGAGAGGGCCCCCCGCCACACCATCCTTGGAATCATGTGTGACCAAGCTATCGTGCACCCCGGAATCCGCTTTGCCAACCAGCTAACAGTGAACAGGACCCGCTCGAGGAGTACTCGCCGACCGAGCGCCACCAAATCATTGCCTCCCAGGTGCACTATGAGTATAGACGGCGGTGACCTTGTCCGCCCTAACAGTTCCTCGACAAAACATTGAAACTGGTCAATACAGAGCCCGCCCCTTCCGTGGAAGGTCACCCTGTACCCGTATTCCCCAGCTGCGTGAATCATGTCACCTGCTTTGAATACGTCCGCGGCACGCCTCACGTATGAGTGGCCCACGACCCACACCACTCTCTCCTCAGCCGGTGTTCTTTGACCGCTGGACCCCAGGTGTCGGGTCGACTGCACAGCCCGCCCCGCCTCGTAGACTCGCGAAACTGTAACAAAACAAAAACAAGAAGCGTGAGTGCATGACATTAGCTTCACAACATGTGCAAACGCACATACCTCTTATAACAGGCTGAGGACCAACGCCCCAATTGTTTGACCTGTTCCACTCTTTGACCCCCGGCTGTAGCCTCTGTAGCAGCCCCGATCCTAAAGGAATGGGTCCCCTAATCGCCCGGGTTCAGGCCCGCTGCTGCGATTGCCATTGCAAACACCCGCTGAAACTGAAACCTCGTCAGTGGGGTGGCGTCAGTGTGTCTCAGCAAGCTTCCCCCCCATGTTACAGCCCGTTGCGCTAAATATTCCTCCACACACATTACTGGGCACATGGGGGACCCCCGCATGCGCTGGACAACAACACTGTCCCCTATAGCACCTTGGTCGGTCTTGGACATGGTTATCGTGATTACCAAAGAATCACCCTTGATCAACACGTGATCTCGACACAGTCCCCCCCCCCACGTCCTGCTTATTTTTTGCCACCAGCTCGCTCACCCGCATAGCCCCATGGAATGCTAATGCAAAAGCGGCTCGGAATAGCACTGCCTCGGACTGGGAAGAACATATGGCTGGTAGTACTGACATCAACAAGGACAACCTCTCTAGCCCAATCGGGCACCTCTGGTCAGCTTTATGACCCTCGAGGCGTTGCCACCCACGCAGCGCCTTCTTTACCAGGAAGGACGATGTGGGGTCCTTGATGCCATGCGCCTGCGCCATGAATGCAATGGCGGCCCGGTGCCTATTGGCCGTTGCCGCAGATCGGCCTGCCTTGTGGAGTGCCACTAAAAACTTCAGGACATACTCCTCCTGGCCCCACTTATCCCCTCCCGCTGGACCCAAAAAAGCACCATAAGAACGAAACGCCCCTTCGTATGCCTTCCAAGTCCTGGGGGCTAAACTTGCTCCCACGAGGTCCTGTTATCCAGGGCACCGAGCAACCAGAGCGCTTCGGGTAATGGTGCTACCACTAGGTCCGCGGAAGGTAGATAACCCCTGAAGGCCTGCATATGACAACGAGAGAGTGCATCAGCCGCTTGGTTCAATACCCCCGGCACGTGCCTTGCCCTAAACTGTACGTTCAGTCTCATGCAAAGTAGTACAATTTCCTTCAATAATCTCAAAATCAGCTTGCAGCGTGCTGCCTGGTTATTTATGCATTCAACCACGGTCATGTTATCAGACCAAAATACCACTGAACGATCACGGAAATTATCCGGCCATGCCTTCAGGGCCACCAAGATGGGAAACAACTCAAGGAACCCAATGTTACCTGTCAGCCCGCTGGTGTGCCACCACGCCGGCCATGCTTGCGCTGACCATTGATTACCAAAGATGGCGCCAAATCCTACGCTCCCCGCAGAGTCGGTCCACAAACCCAGTTCGTCCGAGGACGCTGGTGGTTTGCTCCATACCACTCGACCGTTGAAATCCGCCAGAAATGCCAACCAAATGCGCATATCCTGGCGAACCTCTGCCGACAGTCTCGTGCGATGGTGTCCTTCTTTGAGACCGACCATGGCTTGAGCAATAGAGCGGGAAAAGGGGCGGCCCATTGGTATCACTCTGAGGGCAAAGTTAAGCTGGCCCACCGCTTGTTGCAACTGATGGAGAGTTACCTTTTCTTTGCTAATGCATAATTCTATCAAGGCCCTGAATTTCACTACTTTGGCCTTGGGCAAACGGAAGCATCCCTCCACCGAATCGAGCTCAATTCCAAGAAACTCGAGTGAAGTAGATGGCCCCACCGTTTTCCCCGGTGCCAATGGCACGCCGAACTGCTTCATAAGATTGCAAAATTCTTGCAAAGCCTGTGCACATTTCGTGTCACCGGCTGGCCCCACAAACAGAAAATCATCTAGGTAGTGCATAACCTGCGTATAGCCCGTAGCTCTGGTGAACGCCCATTGCAAAAAACAGCTGAATTTCTCAAAATAAGTACAAGAGATGGAGCAACCCATTGGCATACATTTATCCATGTAATAGCGTCCTTGAAATACAAAACCTAACAGACGCTGATCCTGAGGGTGTACCGGTAGCAACCGGAACGCGGATTCAATATCAGATTTAGCCATCAGCGCCCCGGGCGATTCAACATGGCGATGGCCTCATCAAAGGATGCGTACCGCACCGAACAGACTCCTGGGTCAATCGCATCGTTTACCGAAAGACCCCTGGGAGCCGACAAGTTATGAATTAACCTAAACTCACCTGGGTCCTTCTTGGGGACAACTCCCAACGGTGAACAATTGAAATTAGGAACCGGCGGGTGCCTATATGGTCCGGCTACCCTGCCCCGGGCAACCTCCTTTGCAATCTTGCTTTCTACCACCCTTGGGTGCTGCTGAACAGAGAGTTGATTTCTACACAGAGATTCCCCCCGAAAATCCCCCACTGGGATGCGGAAACCATACGAAAAACCGTCCCGTAACACCCCAGCAGAGACATGATCAGGGTATTCGTTTAGCCAGGGGATCATCGCCATGATATCTACGGGGGTAGGTAGAGGTTCCCCTCGGCCGATATTAGACCTGTTTGGCGCCTCCTCTACCCCCAGTATCCCCATTCTTGGCTCTGCACGAACTCTCAGGGTGTGAAGAGTGTCCGCATCCTGCACACTCATGCCTGAACTTACATGTGCCCTGTGGCCTTGTACACTTGCCTCTGTTAAAATTCCAACAAACCCCTCTCTTTCCCATATTCCCACCACTCCTGGGTTGGTGATCACCAGCGGGGTTTGCTCGAAAGGGCGCCACCAACTGATGGCGTGAAGGCGCCGATCCATACTCGCCGAGCGAGGACGACTTCGTCGTGCCCGGCAAGAGCTGCTTCTGCCAGGATACGGAGTAGAGACAGTCCCACGTCAGAGACGAATCGTGCTCCTTGGCTTTACGAAATTTACTATCATAACCCTTCCATTGATCGCCCTCATATGTTTCATAGAAATCCATTATGCGTGTCTGATAACAGGCCAATTCACTTAAAATCTCGGGCCTACGCTCCCCCATAATGGCTGTAAACATCCCAAAGGCCTTGGCCCAATTCGAGATCGTCTCATCCACCCTGAAGCCCGCCATTTTTGCGCGCCACACACTCGGATGCAACAAATCTTTCTGAGCCTTAACATACTCGATCTCGTGATGATCAGTCAGGAGCGAAAACATATTGACATATTTATCAGCCCAAATCATCTCTTTTGTAGCCAGAGGAATATGCTGAACTACTTTCTCCCTCCTTGAGGGCAAAGACCCCCCATTTGCCATTGGCAATGGTTGCTTACCAGACTCCATAGCCGGTCCTGCTGATTTTCCACCACCAGCCGCTGGTGCTTCTGAGGGGATCTGTGAGGGGACAAGAGGGACATTCGCCTTCGCAGCATCTCGCGATTGCCGCAACTGCTTCATTAGCAACCTAGCCTCTTTGGCTGTATCTCCGGGCGCCACTACACCCTCGGTATTCTTACCAAGCCATGCGGCCAACTGGGCGGCCAACTCCGGTGGCATCTCCTCCTCGCTAGTGGGCGTAACTACTACCGGAATTGGCTGGCCGGCATCCGGGATTGGAACAGGTACCAGGGCCTCGACCGGGCTAACCGGGCTTACCGGAGGTGACTCGGGCTCTGGGGATTCCCCCCCTGCTGCCCTATTCCTGACCCTTTTACCTCTCCCTGCGGGGACTACTCCCGGCAATGCTGGTCCGATGACCTTCTTCGGCCTGCCCGTATTATTCATTGCCGCCATTTGCTTTTTCATGTCCGCCATGTCTTTCATCAGCATGCGGAGCATCTGCTCCGTCCCTGCCTTCTTTCCGACCTTCCTGCCAGGCATCGTCGTCAGAGACTCGACCCTTGCTGCTTAGCTGCTCGACGAGGTCCTGGATCTGGTGAAGAAGGCTCCTGGAAGAGAAACACAAAAATTACAAGTTCTCAAAATTGCTCCTTGTTCCGTCTATGGCTCACGTGCAACGAGAGGGTGCAGCTTCCAAGCGCAGGAACAAGAGGATGCTTCTCTGGATTGTTGCTCCTTATATTCCTCTTCGGGAGGGCATGTACCCTCCTCTGGTACGCCTACGGGGCGTAACCAACGGTGTAGGTGTCTAGGACAACCCCTTCTTGGGCGGGAAAAAAGGCGCGCCCCGGCTACGCCGCTTCGGGCATACCAGCCGAGACACGCCCCGCCCAAAATGGTTTCCCGGGGGGATCCGGGCACCCAGCCATACATTCAGGGGTACCGAGTGGTCGCCCCTTTCCATACCGGCATGAAGAGCACAGCGCGCCGAAGTGTACAAAATGGCGGCCACGCTGGGAACAAAGGCGGTACAGTCATTTGAAAGGCGCCTCTTCTGAGATGCTTCAAGAGGCTCCAAACATCTCGTGAGCAGCGGAGGTCATCCAAAATCCCTGCAGCCGCCAAACAGAGAAGAACAGGGAAGACGCGCTCGCCTCCACGGGAAGAGCGCACCGCGTCAGGTCGTGTAAAATGGCGGCCGCAGCAGCAGAGCGTCATCAGATGCAGGGCGATGATTTCTGCCGTCTCCGATGGATGCAAGAGTGCCTCAGGGGTCTCAGAGCGTCGAAGAGGTGTTCCGACGGCTAGCCATAGTCTCCAACACGGAAACCGGGGATTTTGAATAACAAGTCTCCTGTAGCCGCGGCAGAGCCTCACGCAGGCGCCGCCATTACCCATGGGCGCCAAGCCACGCCCCCTCAGGGATCAATATATCTAACAATGTTTGACTCAGAGGAAGGCAGAGATAGTAATCCTGGTCCGCATTCCCTGTCTTTGAAGTATGGTGGGATTAACAATACTGAACAATACCAAGGCATACTAGAGGCGAATTAGAGCTGATCAATATTAGGAAATTGCCTTTGATGCATTCCAATGTGGGAAAAGTACAAAAGAATAGTTGTCGTAAATTGAGGGTCTCCTTCCAATACAAAACCTATTCTTCAAAAAATGCACACATCCATACACTCCGATGCAAGAGTGTATGCGTTGGCACATGTCAGTCTAAAGTGCTCCAGCTCTGGGGAAGGAAAAAATAAGAATGATTTGCGCAGATGAATTCCCTGATGAAGGGCTAGGCCCGAAATGCATTGGGCAAAAAATCTAAGAATATAGTGAAAATCACTGATGAAAGTATGTGCCCTAAATGAAAGAAGATGATTAAAAATTAACCCTTGGAAAATATTTACAAATGGTTTAAAGTTTATTGGGAAAAAAAAACAAAGCGTTCAATTGGGGACGCTCTCCCCTGCTGGGAGCTGCGCAAATCATTCTTATTCACTCCATTCCCCAAACTCAGGGGGACAATCAATTGGCACCAACTTTTATTTCTAACTTTGAGTACACAGAACAACCTGGAGGGCGAAGGTACTTCCTCCATTTGAAGGAAAAAATAAGTCATATCTTTGGTTGCTGTGCTGCATACTGCCAAAACCTAGTGAATCTTCCCCTTCCAGTCTGAAGTTGATCCCTTCTCTGAAGATGGTAAAAAGTTTGTCCTAAATTCAGATTTGGTTAGCATTGCTTAGAATTGAACTGAAGGCACTGATCGTACAGAATGTTTTAGACCGATATCGGACAGTATGAAGAACGATGATTAAATGTAGTTGTAGCATGCTGCATGGACTAAATATGTCCTGCTAGAGGGAGACCACACATTGCACAGGGTACATCACATTTATACTAGGCCTGCTTCCAAGCACAGCCACTGGCTTGCAGATATGCTAAAAGAACCAGAGAGACATGATGTAAATTACCCCTGTATCACATATTGTGAGATTTGGGGAAACCTTGTCTAGGACCCAGGTGTACTGATTCTAAAACCAGCAACGTTGCCCTTGACTAGTTTTCCTTCCTAGATTTGTGAAAGCTTTTCTTGCTCGCTACAGTGTAGATAAGGATTATACTGTAATTATGGTCAAAAGGCAGTCACAGTTTTATTGGAAACAAATAGGAAACTGATCACACTTGCACAAGGTTCCTGTCAGTTGCAACCCAGAGACCTGAGATGGAAGTCACTGAGACTTTACTCAGCTTCTAGAAAGCCACCAGCAGTCAACTGAATCATAATGTTCATGAGCTCCACCTACTTTCAAAGTTCTTGCCGTGATATTTGGGCTCAGATTTACTTAGATTTTGCAATTTGTGTTTCATCACTTTTGTGGCACAGACCCAGTGTAAAATCCATTTTGGTATTATTAAAGCTTTATAAAGTCCATTTGCGTGATTCTGAATGATTTAGTAAGCACATAGTAACACAATGCTGCACATTACTTTGTGTCAGGTAGGTGTTACATGATTAGAGTCTGGGAGTGCGTTCCATGCACCAACACCTGTATTCTGTTAGAACCCCAAAGATTTGTAAAGCTGGGTTGACATCCAAACGGTGCACCTACCTGAAACATCTTCATTTCCTCCTCATTACTTCCTCTTTCTATGTCTGCTGTATTCTGCAGCACTCATAGAACGAGGAATATGCCTACTACGGATTGATTTTGTACAGGATAGCGTCCTTTCGTGCAAAAAAAATCCTGTCCTTAACACAGGCATTCTTGCCCCAGGGTGCGTTTGCACTACAAAGTGGACAGCGTACCAGCACTGGGAAAAAGCAGTATTGCACTATATCTTAATATAACTGATGAACTTCTGTTCTCCATCTTTCACAAAACACAGCACAGCAAGTTGCCTTGTAGCATTGCGTGAAAGAAAAGTCAATCTGGCCCCTGATTTCTAGAACTACGAAACATTCATATGTGCGAGTGCTTGTGTGTACCATTTCAGTCATTCCACTGCTGATAATTTCTTGCTTAAACACTGCTATAGAAATTAACACGAAACGGCATCTCTTGAACACACTTTATAATGGCCTTGCTGCGTACACTGGGGTATCACTGAACCTTAAAATCAGATTACCTTACAGACCCTAATTTCATAGTGTTACTCTCTCGACATAGAGGGACATATTGATCAAGCAGTTGCGTTGTGCTTGTGCCACACTTGGGGCGCAAGGGCAATGCAACTATTAAGTTAGATTCAGCTAGCCACACAAGGCTCTGCGTGGCTTGATGAATCTAGAATAATGCAACTCAGCGCAAATGGCTGCCTTGGGTTCCTCTGCCCCAAGGAGGCATTCCATGTGTGGAGTGTGGGTGTTCCCACCCGTCAACCCACTGATTTTGGAGCATTCACAGATTTACCATGACTGGTGAGATTGGGAATGCATCAACATGCTATGCCTCTCCAGGTGAGGTGTAACACAGAGTAGTATCTTTAGTCCTCCTCATTCTGCAGCACCCAAAGAAGCAGGAAAATGCCTCAGAGGATTGTTTTTGTGCAGGAAATTGTCCCTTCCTGCCCCAACTGCTTACAATGATTAGGCCTACAGTTTTCAAAGGATTTGTCACCATCCTGGCAAAATTGTCACATTGACCCTCATTGCCGTCTATGTGGATATCAAAATGAATCATTAACTCACCTATTATGTGCTTACCCGACACTTAAGGATTTGAGGAGACGACTTTTAAAGGACATTTTTAACAAATTGAACATTCGGACATGTAGGCAAGCAGTAATTTGATGGCTAGACGGATCATCTTCTATGTTGGCTTGCAGGGGGGTTAAATATATGATGAAAGCACAATCCCTCCTACAGTCAAGTCAAGTCAAGTCAATAAATTTATATAGCGCGCTACATACCCAGAGGGTCTCAAGGCGCTTGAAGAAGGGTGGGGAATTACTTGTCAAATATCCACGTTTTAAGTTGCTTTCTGAATGCTAGGTGGTTCTGAGTAAGGCGAAGGTGAATGGGAAGTGAGTTCCAGGTTTTAGCTGCCAGGTAGGAGAAGGATCTACCTCCCATGGTGGTTTTGTTGATGCGAGGTACAGTGGCAAGTGCTTGGTTGGAGGATCGTAGCTGGCGGGAGGGGGTGTAGAAGGACAGTCGTGTGTTGAGGCATTCAGGTCCGATTTCGTAGAGTGCTTTGTGTGCGTGGGTTAGGAGTCGGAAAGTAATCCTCTTATTGACGGGGAGCCAGTGGAGGTTTTTCAGGTGACCAGAGATGTGTTCTTTACGCGGGATGTCTAATATGAGCCTGGCGGAAGCGTTCTGGATGCGTTGGAGTTTTTTCTGGAGTTTTGCGGTAGTACCGGCGTAGAGGGTGTTTCCGTAGTCCAGTCGGCTCGTGACCAGAGCGTGGGTGACCGTTTTCCTAGTTTCGGTGGGGATCCAACGAAATGTTTTTTTGAGCATGCGAAGAATGTTGAAGCAAGATGAAGAAACAGCGTTGACTTGTCTGTTCATCGAGAGTGAGGAATCCAGGATGACGCCCAGGTTCCGTGCGATTAGGGAATTATAGCCGATTAGGGAATTATAGCACCAAACTGAAATATATGTCATTTTATTCTTCATGTGGCCAACAGACTCTAATATAAGTAATAGTTACACATGTGTTTTTTTAATTTTTACAAAATGTATTTTGTAATAATTTTTAATAATTTTATACAATAAAAATTGACTTGACTTGACAATGCAGTTATCCTTGCACCATGTTTAAAGGGTACCTGCATTGGCAGTTGGCAGTCAAAAGTGAGCCAGTTCATGGAAAGGACAAGAATGGCCTGTATAATGTTAATTCTATCATATTTCTGCCCTTTCGTGCAGTGCAGCCAGGAAGCTGTCTGCACTGTGTGAATTCTTGATAATGTGACCCAGAGTTCAGAATCTGTGTCTTTAGTCTGTTAATTGAACTAAATCTAACAAGGAAAAAAAAAGATAAAGAAAAATGTCCTGTGGTACTTGTAAATAACTTAGATATAACAGTTTCTGCAAAATGTTTACAGTGGGCGTGCTTCTCATGTACTGCCGACTAACAGGTGAGATGACAAGCAATCTCAAGTGTAATAATACAAGAGCTAATAACGTCGCATTTTACTTTTTGATAGGTGAACGGTATCAACAATAACATCCCACTGACTTTGAAGGAAGGACAAATTAGAGTCTATCAGCAAGGGATCCGAATCATTGTGCAAACCGACTTCGGCCTAGTGGTCAGCTATGACCTGGTTTACCACGTTGTGGTCACTGTCCCTGGCAACTACAAAGGCCAACTCGAAGGCTTGTGCGGTAATTATAACGGGGACACCAAAGATGAGTTCATGCTGCCCGACAAGACTCTGGCTTCAGATGCCACCAAGTTTGGCACCGGATGGAGAGTCAATATTGCAGGTGTCAGCTGCAATGAAGGCTGTGGCGGAAGTGGCAATGCCTGCCCTGTCTGTCCGGATTCACAGATGAATGTCTTCAAGCAGGTCAACTACTGTGGCTTCTTCAAGCAAGCCGGTGGTCCTCTAAGCGCCTGCTACGGCATCATCATCACGGATTTATACTACAACAACTGCCTCTTTGACCTCTGTGCAGGCAATGGCGACCTGAACATCCTGTGTCACAGCATCCAAAGTTATGTGGCTGCTTGCCAGGCTGCTGGCATCACCATCCAGCCCTGGAGAAGTGCTTCCTTCTGCCGTGAGTATAAGTAAACACCATACTTTCCGATCTAGCCAGCATTTTCCTCCCCTTTTTCAAACTTAACCCCTTCCACGCTGATGACGAGCTGGGCTCGTCATGGCGTAGCCTCCTCACACGCTGATGACGAGCCCAGCTCGTCACGTAACATGCGCTTTTGAAAATCTCAGCGCAGGAGCGGAATTCTGCTAGCGCGCTTGCGGTTAAATATAATTTCTTTCATCTGGGTATCAATATTTTCTTTGCTGTCTCTCAATTGTCAAGAAGTTACTCTTACGTCATCAATATTTATTTGTGTTTAAGTTCTTGCTCCAGTCCAGTTAATTAACTATATTGTCAAACTGGATGTATTTCGATGCTCCTTTTTGCCCTGTCTCCCATATCTAGGTTTCCATTGTTTATTTCAGTTTCTGAATCTCATAATCCACTGCTATGACATAGCAACAGTTGATAACTAAATTCAAATCAAATCACAGCATCTTTTTTCGGCAGGGAGACCCGACATAAAAACAATTTAAAATGCATAAAAAGAAGTTAAAAGTGAAAATTAACGTCAACCAATTTGTATCACATAGAACTGGAGTAAAAACGTGACATACATGGATAAATAGTCTAAAAAAGTACAAAGACGTTAATCAAAGTGCATAGTGCTTCTTAAACGTACGGCCGCCTTAAGAAAAAAATGTACGCAACAACAGGTTTCATTGTCGGTTAAATCTTGCATACCCTTAAAAGCGTGTTCTGTTGGCATTTACTATAATTCCTGAGCCTTAAAAAAGCTACTAAAACATTCTCAAAAATAATTGGTAGTACCCACAAAAGAATGTAAAACGAATCATACTTTGCTTAGAAACATTGTTACAAAGGCAAACTAGTGAGCTCAGGCTGCGCTAGAAACCTCGCAGAGAAGCAGAGGGGATATTTCAGGGTCCCTGCTCTAAATCTAAATTGGAGCTAGCACACCCCTCTCACGGTTGTATTCATCGGGTAATTTGTTGACACAGCACAGACATTAACAAGTAGGATACCCCGAGTACTGTGTTTCTGTTATTCTTCATGCAACCTTTCACCTTGCAACTTTAGTACCAGGGCCTGTGTTTCCTTTCTGCTAGGTGGCGCACCCATGGTTGACTCACCTTACACCATTCCCTTCCAGTGAATTTTTTTTACGTAGAAAACCCACGAATTAGAGAGCCTTTTATCACATACCAGGCAGTCAAAAAGTATCTTTCTAGTGAGTGAGGCTTCCACATTGCTTATAACAGAGAGCCACAGCAGCGCTGGGCAAATGCGTATTTGATCACATAAATAATTTATTGCCAACTACTTATGATTTTTTAATTTTTTTAATTTTTTCTTTTTTAAGTTTTATATCGTGCTAGCTTAACCCTTAAGTATCAGAGCGCTTTACATACACACAGTAAACAGCAGAATGACATTATATTACATAGTAGGTCGGCAGTAAGGAAGCAAACCATAGAAACAAAAAAATACAGCTTGGGCAAACAATATTCAGTGCAGCGGAGGAGGAGAGAGCAATAAAAGAAAAGGCGAGAGTGACATAGTCCGGTCACCCACTATCCATGAATGTCCAGAGAGAGAGGAGACAACTCGGATAAAGAAGACTAGGTTAGTTGATAAATAACCACGCTGGTTACCTAATGTAAGGCATTCCAGAGTGAAAGTTGAAATCACAGCTGCAAGGGGGAGAGGGGGAGACATGATTTATGGAGTAGCAAACATGACAGTATTTCTGCCATGATATTTCCTGGGAGGGACAGAGTAAACCATTGTATAATCCTCCAGATTTAGCACTTCCTGCAAAGTCAGAGGCTTTCCTCTAGAGAGCCACCTCAGTTCTTGCTCTTCATCTAAATTACCATGTAATTTCTTTGTCTCCATCCCATCGCCATGGCTCCAGGAGGATGTCATTGTTCCCCAACCCCCACGCTCTTTGATGGCCCGGTACTCAGGTGTGCTTACTTTATTTATTGATTTTATAGTATAGCAGCTCTGTTCAATAATGACGAGGAGGCTATAATAGCTAACGTCACTGGTAGGCTCCAGATGCTCGATCTGCCGGGCATTCTCTCTCCCTACGGGACATTTGCATCAAAACTTTAAGCATGTCTTCCTTCTATGCAGTGAAGTAGTGTGGCTCACTGGTTAGAGGCGGCAGACCCGAGAGCAGAGGACGGCCTGGGACCAGGGTTCGATTCCCGGCACGGCAGGTTTCTGGACCAGGGTCAGCGGACTCAATAATTCTCTCGCCTCGGTGCCCACTCTGATCAGCGATCACACTCGGCAACTCTGGGCATTAGCTTGCCTCATCTTCACTAATGGCCCCACCAGACCGCCGGGGATGCCTGGTCTCACCCTGGAGATACCCATTAAGGGACCATCACTCAGGGAAGCCAGGAAGGGTTTCGCAGCGGTCGAAGTGCCTTGGGACCCTCTGGGTAAGTAGTGCGCTATATAAATGCCTATACATACATACATTTACATGCAGGGCCTTGCTTCAGAATGTTGAACCGGGACCCCCCAAAAACTTTTTTATATTAGCTGGGGTATGGCATTTCCTACTACAATCTTTCTGCTAGGGGTAGAGTACTTGATTTTCACATAGGCTGGCCAGTTTGCCATGGTGCACAGAGTGAAATGGCACTCGATGTTTGAAACCACGCAGTCTCTAGAAAACTCTAAACCCCATTGGCTTGAGTATGAATGAATGACTGGAATTTATAAAACAGCCACCCTGTAAGTGTGTCCAGGCAAAACCCAAAACTTTTAGCCATATTGATGACTCTTAATTGTGAACAGGCATGTTTTGAGTTGCTTCCTAAACAGACTCTGGATTAATGGAACAGGGAAGGGCTGGGAGCGCATTCCATGCTTTTGCTGCCAGATAGCTGAAAGACATGCCACCCCTTCTAACCTTCTTGAAACTGGAGGTTTGGAGGAGGTTTAAGTGGAGGATCTCAAGCATCTTTGATGATGTGTTATTTAAATCTAGCTGTGATATACTTCGGGCCTAGCCCAGAGAAAGCCCTGTGAAAACAATCGGTTTGAGCCAGTGCAGTTGCTTGAAGTCAGGGGCGGCCCTAGGCTCATGGCGGCCCTGGGCAGGGAGCGTAGGTAGGGGGCGCCAGAAGAGTGGGTCCGGACGGGGCGGACCGCGGAGGCCAGTGAAGAGGGTGGGGTCAGGGTGTTTGGAAGTGGAACAAAGCCGGAGGCTGCCAAATCCCTGCCAGAGGCCACCACGCAAATATGTATCCATCCTCAGAGGATTATTATATTAAGGATATATATTGGCGTGGTGGCCCCTGGGGTTTGGTGGCCCTGTGCAGGTGCACAGCTTGCACATACCTAAAGCCGCCCCTGTTGAAGTGAGCTGTCATGTGCAGCTGCGTTCTGTCCCGTCTGTAGGCGGATGATAGGATTATTTGGTATGCCAAGGTAGAAGCTGTTTGCAAAGTCAATCCATGAGGTAATGAGAACATGCGCTGCTGACTTGCAGGATAGTAGCAGATCTAGGAACTTTCGGAGTCCGCTCAGCATTAAATACAGATGCATGTGACTGAAGGAATTTCTGGATAGAAAGAAAGTTCAGGGTTAAGTTTTACTCCTAGTTATCTGCAGTAATGTATTGCTTGAGATGAGGAGTGAGTTCCTCTGGACATCAGTAATTGGCAGAAAAGCTATTGATCTTCCTATTTAAAATAATGATTTATTTTACCTCCATGTCAATCCTCTGTTTCCTCTCCTTGCCAGATACCCATGAATCATAGTTTTTTCTTACTTCTCCCTCCAGCCCTGAGCTGTCCACCAAACAGCCATTATGCTATATGTGCAGACATCTGCTCCACATCTTGCGCTGGAATCACAAATCCAGTTCCGTGCCCAACATCTTGCCTGGAGGGCTGCGAATGCGATGATGGATACGTCTTCGATGGCAAAGGATGTGTTTCCATGGAGAACTGTGGCTGCTTCAAGGATGGAAAATACTACAATGTATGTCTTAACACCTTAGCTGCGTGTAAACATTTCTCCCCAGTGCTGCGCTGTCCATTAGAACTAGTGCTGAATGGACGTTCAATGGTCGTGCGCAGCACTGGGGAGGTAGCGCTGCTGACGACCATTGGCCGTCAGCAGCACTTAAGGGGTTAATATTACTGTATACACCTAATTAGCCACAGGCGCAAAAAGAGTGAGAAGCTTGGAGGAGGAACGATGAGGCATATCATTCAGTTTCAATGACACACAATGAGGTTCTATATTCATATCTAAATCTATCTCTCTGTTTCATTCCATCTATTGCTCTCTCTCTCTCTCTCTCTCTCTCTCTATATATATATATATATATCTCTCTCTATATATATATATATATCTCTCTCTATATATACATATATATATATATATATATACACACACACACACATATATATATATATATATACATATATATATATATATATAGTGTGTGTTTGTTGGCAACCTACAGTAGGGTAGCATTGCACTTTACAATAACAACACACATGTATTGTACAGAGACAATGATTCATACACATGTATATTCATGTATTGAAATGTTGCATAGGACAACGAGGGATTCATCGTGTATTAGTAGGAATTGTATGTTACGAATGCTTGGTGTGGAAAATCACAAACTCAGGATTGAAAATGTAGCACAGTGGTTGGGGTGTATATATTAATAAGAATGTATTGCTACCCAAAGGAACAGTTTTTAGCATCCTCAGAATGGGAATGATTGAAAAAGAAATTACTTTTGGAATTCATACCTTACAGTTTGCATGCAGTGCTTTGATGGCGGTTCACAACTCGCTGTTTTATAGTCAAAGGATTGTAACCTATATACTGCATGTAATAAAAAGATCTCTGTGACATAACATCCTACTCACCTATCTACAAATAACAAATATCTGTAATAGGCATGTCCCAAGATGTGCTTTGCAGCAAGCAAATTAAACCTTTTTGATACTTTATGATAAGTGAAAACTGTGACTAGACTGAACACAGGCCGCAAACGACCAGTATGTACATTAACTACCAGAGTTATCTTGCCATTATAATTATGCTCTGAAATTTGCTGGTCAAAATCAGATCTCTGCAGCAGGTGCTTTAACAATGCAAGATAGTTTATACTGAACCATCTTTGTGACCCAAATAAATGAAGTCAGCTCTTTTTATTTAAGTGAAATGCTCATAATACACTTCTGGTGCCAGTATTAGAAAACATAATATTTCCCATATTATTTATTTTTTCATTGGAAAGCAACATAAATAACACAAAACGTACTTAAACATTTTTAAACAATAATTAAAAGGAGGGCTACGACCTTATTGTGCTAAGAATATTCCAGCTCACTAATTAGTTAAAGTAGTTATTCGTTGGTCCAAAATCTTTCCCCTCCTGGATGTCATGGTGCAAATGTATTTAGTATCAATTGGAGCAAACCCCATTTGCTCTAGTCTTTAATATGCAAGCAGCAACAAGTATACAATCAAGAAAATCCCTCCATATTTTACCAAGGGCAAAAGTTAGGAGATAAACATCTTAATAGAAAAATGTGCATATTGTGGTGACTAATAGCAGGAAAGGGATAGGAATTGAAGTGAAGCAACATGCCTGCTGGAGAGCTGTGTGTGTAACCTTCAGGTCCTTACACAAATATAATAGCCCAGAGGGTTAACAGGTATGCTACGAAGCTCAGGTGTGTAACTTCTAGCTCTCATGTGCCAATACCATGAACATAGTCCAGAGGGTTAATGTTCCTTGCTGACTGTTTCCAAGTCCACTAAGTATACTGGGTATACTAACAAAATATTATTGTTAAGAGCCACATTCTAGACATTTAGCTATAGGTTGGGCAATCCTTACTGCTAACAATAAAAGGTCAATAAACCATTCTTGGTCTATGTTATAGGAAGAAGAGAGCTCACCTTAAGCCAGGTGGTGAGGATGCTGGCGACAAAAGGTTTGGCGGGGTCACAGTGCTGATGCTAGGCTGATGGATGTTTCAGGTGCAAGGAGGGGGTAGTCAGGGTTATGGAGCACAGATGGCACGGGTGGTCACGATGCAAATAGTTCCTAGTGCAGCTCTACAGCACTCCTTCTTTATCGAGTCCGGAGAGTTATAGAAGAGGAAGGGGGTCGAAATGATGGAATATGGAACTGCTTTTTTCGATACATTTTGAAACAAGACTCCACTTGAAACTGAAAACGACCCAGAAGAAATACAATCACATCAAGGAATCTGTCTGAAGATATTGAGAAATTGCATATATAGTCAAAGAACTCTTGTTTTTTTTAAACAACATTTGGTAAAATCGCAAGACTGAATGCAGGTATCCCACCTTTGTGCCTTTGACCAATCACCACAAAATGTCCCCGACCTATACCATTTTCTACATTTGTGATGGTGTTCAGAGTGGAACTGAAGAATAAAAAGTTATGTTTCATGACCAACTATTCTTCAAATATTTAGGCTTTTTGGATAGGTTCACCTCAAAATAACTGAAAAATTAAAACAGGGCCAATGAGTAGATATTTAAGTAAAAGGAAGAATTACTTATCATTTTCAATTAACACTTCCCAAGTGTAGAAAGTCTATAGAAGGAGGACCTGACAGTTGAAAAACAGTAAAGTATTGCTGAGAATCTGTCGATTGGTTTCTGCCATAACATTTTTTTAATATACTCCCTTTACATTTTTCTATCTTATTCCCCTCCTAATTAAACCTTTCTCTTCAAAGCTTAATTCTGAGTATGTTTTCATAATGAAAGACTGTATCTTCTGCTTCCTAACAGTATACAGATCCAACATACTGGTGATTGTGCTATATACAAATAACCATTGTCATTACTTTAAAAAAAGGAGATGTTTCTTAGAGTAATTGTTCTTGGGGGAAAATGACAGCATTGTAATGTTTGTGCTTAACCATTTAACAGCCTGGTGAAAAGGTTGTGTCCAGTGACTGTACGGAGGTCTGCACTTGCAGTGCTGTTGGTGGCCTGTCCTGTGCTAGTCTCAGCTGCACCATTGATGAGCAGTGCATTATCCAAGATGGTGTCAGAGGATGTGTCAACAAAGGTAAACACTACCCTTATGTTTTTTTTGTTGATTTGTCCTTTAAATTCATTAAACAGCTGCAAAATGATAAGTTATTGAACACATTTATGAACCCCTGTCTCCTATCCGTTAACAGATTTCCATGAAAATACAAATATCAAGAGAAATGTGAATGTCAAGTAGATCTATAAAATGGTGAAAAAGTTATTAACAAATCAAATAATTCCCCACCTCCACACCCTTTTCAAATCTGTATGAAAACGGAAAATCATGCAACAGACTTAACTAGCTAAAAGCCTGCCAGAGTCATGCAAATGTATTCAACAGTGCCAGTGAAAATGTTTTTGGTCTCGTTAATGATGTAGCTCCTTGATGGTTCTGCAGGCATAGACATACTAAGTGAATGCTAAGCATATTAATTGGGAAATTACCTATACAACATGTGCTGAGCCACGCGTGCTGTTTCACCGCGATGTAACCATGCTTGCCTGAACCACGCATCTGCCTTAACCATGGTTAAGGCAGATAGCGGACTAGTGTTTCGATGGGCGGGGAGAAGAAGGAGCATCATAACAGGAAGCTCTGAACCCTTTCAGGTAAGTGGGTCTTGGGCCTGGTTGGGTGGGTGGTTTTAAAGATTGGGGATCGGTTTTACGGCTCAGGGTCGGGGGGTGGGGTCGTTTTTGGGAGGGGCAAGGCTTTAGGGTTCAGGGTAGGGGCAGGGTGTTGTGGTAGATTTAAGAACTGGTCAGGGTAAGGAGGGGGTTTAGGGGTGGGAGTCGATTTTACGGCTCAGGGCAAATGGTGTTGAGGTGATTTAATTAATGGGAGTAGGGCTTTAGGCGTTAGGGCAGTGAAAGGGATAGGGTTAGTTTTAAGGACAGCATGGGGTACGTTTTAGAGCTCAGGGTGGCGAGACTGGGTACTTTTTGGTAGGGTACAGGGTTTTAGGCCCCAGAGCAGGGGGGTGAGGTATGGGGATGTGATTTTAGGGCTTAGTGCAGGGAATGGGGATAGTGGTAATCTTTACCATGGATGTACCTTTACCAAACATGCCTTTACAACGATATTGCACGGTAAAGGCATGTGTGGTAAAGTATTGTGTGGTTTAGACGCATTTTATTGGTAGGTTGCCTATAGAGGTATGTGTGGTTCAGATAAGCATGTCACGGCCATACAACTGTAGTAAATGTGTGCCAAGGTCCATGTACATTCATTACACAGTGCTACAGTTTGACTGTACCCCTCCGAATAGATCTGCATGAATTTCAAAATACCAAGTATAAGCTACAAATGCTAGTCTCTGTCTAAATTTGTGAAAACTCATGAAACAGTTCTAAATGTACTGGCACATGAAACAATATCCTTTCAATTGTCTCGAAAAAAGTACCAAACAGATTCAAATCAATCCTTTAAAAGAACACTTTCACTTTAAATTTTACGTTCAAGTTGATTGTAAACACAGTCAGTAGTTTTTGCTGTAACAAAGAGCAAAGTGTCAAGTGTGAGCTAAAATGGGTAAAACTTTGGGGCATTTTTACAAGGTTATTTTTGTGACACTCAGGTGCTGTGTCTTGCTACATATTTACCGGCCATGCTAAGCCACTTTACGTGTTTAACGCTGCCTTGTAAATATGGTCCTCCTCAATGCAGTTTTCTGTGGCAAAGGGGTGTGCAATGGATGATGCTGTTGACATGCCGATGCTACACCCATTGCTTTTCGACACTGCTCCAGATTTACATCTGAGGCAGTGGCAAAAACGAATGCCTCCACAGAATAAGAGTGGTGCAGCAAGGTGAAATACTTTAATTTCTCCTCGTTGTATGCTCAGTCTATGCGTGCTGCATTTTGCATCACTCATAGAAGGAACAAAATGCCAATGACGATTATTTATGTGCAGGAAGGCGTTCCTTTCTGAACAACAACATTGAACCCTGCAACTCAGGCACACTTGTACAATGGCGCAAGAGGGTCTGCGTTGGCTCGTTCTGCTGTTTTAAAACTAGGAAAGGGAAGAGCACCGAGGTGCACCATATTCTTGCAATATGGTGCATCCCTGCATTTTTTTAAATGACGCAGCTCAGCACAGAAAACTGCGACATGCTGCCCCAATTCATTGTAAATATGCCCCTTGGTTTTTAACACCTTTGCTGTCAGGCCTCCCCTCCCCCCTCTGCTCTAAGGCTTTTTTTCGATATTTGAGGTAGTTCATGCTTTGAGGTCCCTAACTTTTTTTCCACATATGGTATCGATGACACATTTTCATCTTTTTTTTCCAACATCCTGGTAAGTCTAAAGGTACCCAGAGTATGTGGATTCCCCAGGAAGGGGAAATTTGCCAAATATAGCTACATTTTGTTCTTTTTAGGAAAAATGGGAAAAAAAATGCTGCGTCTCTTTTATTTTCCTGCAAATCAACAATGGGTGATAAAATCACCATCTTCTCAGCTTTCAGGAACATGCAGGCACTTTTTTGGAATTTTACTGGTAGAGAGCCAATTTCCACTATTTTTTCTACTATTTTTTGTGCTTTCAAACTCCAAGTGTAAAACCCATGGCGGATCCTGGAAAGATATATTTTCTAAAAAGTAGACAAAAGAGTTCAGCAAGGGGACATTTGTATGGATCCTTCAAGGTTTTTCTATAAAAAGTAACAGTTAAAATAAATAAATATTGAAATTGAGTTAAAATAAACAGTCATTTGTGTCCACATTTTCATCTGTAACTTCTTCTTACTATGACAGATTTTTTAAAACAATATACTGTTACATCTGCTGCACACTTCTTCTTCCTAGGATATGTAGAGTTGGTTTGTAGGTTCTTCGAGGGCCTGAGTTACAAACAGCCAACAACGGAGCTGCAATGTATATGGTAAATTTAAAGCATGAAAAAAGGCTATGAAGAAATCCCTGTATTTCTGAATTCTGAAATGTACACCGCATATTAACTTTAGGAGCAGGGATTGTTTGTACATCTCTGAATTTTACGGATACCCATACTGGCATGTGTTTTATAGGGCATTTTGGAAAATGTCTTCTGTGTTACACAATTGTGTACATTTCAAAGGTACAAACTTAGGGCTATTCCCTTGGTAATAATAAATGTTCTACCATTTCTTATTCCCACATGTCTCCTGATAAAAATGATACCTCACTTGTGTGGCTGGACCTTGCGACTGCAACACAAAACACCCCCAAATGTGGCCTAGAAGACATCATATTTCACTCAGAATTATGCATGCATTTTTATAAAGTGACTAGCTGTAGATTTTTGGCTCCAGCTCAGCCACCAACTAGGGAAACGTACCAAAGTAGCACATTTTTGAAAGCTAGACACACTAGAGAGTCTAGGGTGAGGACTTATGTGGTTTTAATTGGTTCTCTTTTTTACCCACAATCCCCTGCAAGGCTCAAACATTGCCCAGCATGAATCAATGTCCTTGCATTTCTGTGAGGCAAAGACATGGAATCTGCAGGAAGCCACACATTTCCTACCACACAGAGTTCCATTAAGCATCCCAAGAAATTTTTTGCCAATCAAACAATATGTCCGAGGGGAACAGTTACAGGCAAGAGATTTGAAGACTGTCTCAATTTTCATTGGGTTTGCAATAGTCTTTTATACATTTTTACATCAAGCCACAAACGTATCCGTTGCACCAAATATGGCGAGAAATGTTGGTTGCTGCTTTGGAGTCATGAATAGGGTGAAAACATGGCTCTTCTCTCAAAGCTCACTTTCCCTTACATGTGAGCTTAGCGCAGGGACACTCACAGTAGCTGCTCGCTTTGCAAATCTCGATTCATCATCACCTCTGCACAGGGTGTATCAGAAAAAAAGAATCACATGCTGAACTGATGGCTCTAGACAGTACCAATCATCTTGAAATTGAGATCTACATTACGTAGTATTAGAATGAGCACAGTTCCCTTAAAATAATGTCTTTATTCAACTATTTGTTCATTTTCTTTTATTGTGTTAATGCCATTGTGCAAGTACTCTTTACTATATGCAAAGAAATTAAAGTTGCAGAATGGATGTTTTGTGAGTAGAAAGAAACGCGCATTACGTTCAAATAGCTGGTGCTGTGACATTTTTCTGCGCCATTTAGCAAAAGGGGAGGGGCAGAAAATGGCAAACAGGTAAGTATTGCTTGTCTTGGCCGTGAATGAAAGTTCTTTTTATCTCATTGGATACATTATTTCATACAAACATATCTCCTGACACAATAATGTTATTAATTGCATTCCTCGGGAGCACCGTTGGCGTAGGACATCAGTCCTGGGATGGCTGTATCCCTCTAGGCACTTGTTTCAGGACAAGCACTTTCTGTTTTTTCCTAATGGTTTGTGTGGGAATTGTCCTCCCGGTGGCCCGCACTCGGTCTTTCTATCTGTATTGTGTTGCTTTCCAGAACTGCTTTTGAAGACCACGTAAATGTTTTACTCATTAGAGAGGAGAAATATTAACGGAGCTCTGTAAAAGGTAATGAATTCAAGTGTTGGATGGCTTCACGGTTTGCCTTCTAATAAACACCACCGCCTTTAAGCCTGTTCTCTGGAAAATAAATCCACTAAACAGAGACTGTTCAAAAACTTTATAGCTTTTGAGAAATGCAAACATTCCCTTTGAGAACTGTGTTGGGGCCTGAGGCCTGCCTGGGAAGTTCGATTTAGGATGGGACTTCGATTTACAAAGCAACTCACAAGTAGTTAACCCTACCAGAACGCCTCTAGAGCTCCGCTTTTTGCGGCATTCTGGCGGCGTTAAGTCCTTCGCGTTATTTCGGAGGTGGCGTCAGGCCACTTAATGTGGCTTCACGCCGCCTTGAAAATGATGCATCTATTCATGTAGCACTTAGCATGAAAGAGGCGGGCAATGGGTGTTGCAGTGGGCGTTCTGCCGCAACACCCATTGGTTTTTGATGTTGCCCCTTATTTACAAGGTATGGGGCAGTGTCAAAAATAAGACCAGGAAATACCTGGGGCCTCATTTACAATATCTTGGCACACAGCAGTGCATCAAGCCTTCCTGATGCGCTGTAGAGCATCAAATTTAAAGAGGGAAGGAATGTGCACTATTGATACATACGTCAATGGGATCTATCTTTCTTTTCAAGAAAATGCGTTGTTAATCAGTTGTTACGACTGTTTCGTCTCAAATGTTCCATTTAGAGCTGGAGAGGCTCATGACTTAGGGGCATATGTACAAGAAACTGACAGAGCGCAGTGTTACGCCACAATTGGTAACACCGCGCTATGTCAGTTTCGGAATGCAGGGATGCGCTGTATTTACAAAAATATAGTTCATCCCTGCGTTACCCCTAGTACAGGCACCATAGAGCCATTTTGCAAGAGTGTCTGCACTGAGGGGAGGATTTTTTTTGTGCAGGAAGGGACACCTTCCTGTACATAAACAGTCACCCCTGTAGCGTAGTCACCCTAGCAAAGCATTAGGGTGCCTGTGCTGGCGTAGGCAGTTTCTTTAGTGCCAATGTTAGAGGAAAAGCAGGAGTGCACCATATTGGTGTAAATACAGTGCATCCCTGTGTTTAGAAACTGACAGATCCTGGCATTACCAATTTAGCGTAACACTGCGCTCTGCCAGTTCTGTACACATGCCCTTCCATCTTGGGCTTTCCACCCTTGAATGGAGAGGGGAAACAACCTTTACAATGTACGCGTTACAACGCATGCCATTACAGCACTTCGTTACAATGCGAAAGGTTTGTTGCAGGTGTAGAAGGTGTTGGAATAAACTCAAACACCTTCCCTACTGTTGCACACACCGGAGTTGGAATAGTAAATTATACTATTCCAACTTCCAGCGCACCCCGACAGCAAATCGGATGAAGGTATCTGTTGTAACAGCATGCGTAATAATGGCATGCGTTGTAACTTCATACATTCCTTGGAGCAAGACAGTTGTAACAATTGATTTAGCCACTCATCTTCTTGGGAAGAATGATACTTTCCAGGGGCATAGGTATTATTAGTGCAGCAGGTGCAGAGGCACCAGGGTATAAGGGGTCTGAGGAGCCCATTGCACACAGATTATAGCTATTACTGTTATTGTATCAGCAACTCAGGTGTTGTGGAGCTATTGTGCTATTACACCTTAACTACAACCCTGACAACTTAAGCACAGAATGTGGTGCAGACATCATCTTTCTGGCGAGATTGCATAAGCTGTAGCACAATTTATTTCTAAACTGCACATTTTTACTCTCTCTTACAGACCCTTGCAAATCTGTGAGATGTCGAACAAAAGAGACCTGCAAAATCAAAGATGGAAACCCAGTGTGTGTGCCAGACTATTTTGGCAAATGCTGGGGATGGGGCGACCCACACTGCAGTACCTATGATGGGTGCACGTATGAATTCCAGGGCACATGTTCCTACACCATGTCTAAGTACTGTGGTACTGACCCTACGCTCGTCCCCTTCACCATCGATGAGAAGAACGACAACCGGGGGAACCAGGCTGTCTCATATGTGCGACTGGTTAACATCTATGTGTACGGCTACAAGATATCCATCTACAAGGGTGAAATTGGAAAAATAAGGGTGAGTGATCTAAAAATAGATCATATTTGTAATTGTGTTGTATGCTTTCTGTTTGGTTTTACTTCTGTGATATTGTGTTGTGGTGTGGATATAATATTGGGCCATGAGTGTTTAATGTTTGACAGAGCTCTTTTGTATAAGCAGATCTGTCATCTAACAAGTTGTCTGTTGTGAATTTTTATTGGGGAATACACTTACAGAAGACCTGATCTTGCTCTTTGTGTTTACTGTAGTAGTGAGAATGAAAATGACCAACTCACATTAGAGGCATTACACAAGAACAGTACAAGTGGGAAGCATGACTAATGAAGGCCAACTTCCAACTCCAGCTCCAGGTTAAACATATAAATACCACACATAAGGATGACACTCCCCTATTCAAGAACTACATACACACCATGAACAATGTATCCACACGAAATTCCCAGATCCACACCTCACACCTCTTCAAGTTAGGCAAACCAACTAGTTTCATCCACACTGTAACCAATTTCAAAAACGCCATACAATGAGACTAAAACATTCAAGATAAAATATTCCCCAATATAAAATAATTTAACTTGGGCGGTGCCCATTATCTTCCATATCCTATCTTTGTGATGTAATTATCATTTTCATTCCTTTTAATTGGACCACAACTCGTCCTTACACTGCTCCTAGTATCTCGACCCCAACCTCAAATATAGTCAATTGCTGTCAAATGTTTTCCTATTACAGTTTCTGATATTTTCACTCACTTCTTGCTCCCCTGGGTCTAAAAAACAAACTGAACTACCTTTTTGCTTCCACACAAACATCTCCCTTCTTCTAAGCAGTTAAAGGCAGTTTAGGAACATTAATACAATTTACTAATCTCCATAAAGTCCATACCTTGCCATCCTCTACACTTACTGCGCTTGACTACTACTAACCTGATAGATCCAGGCCACACTGTATTCTGTGGTGACTTGATGTGAACCATCTAGTCAACATCAGTGTCCTTGCAGTTTGTTTCTTTCTTCACCCTATACTCTATTTCCTGTGACACATCTTTTGCCTTTCCTTTAGATTCTTACACACAACCATCTGCATCTCTTCCTCATCCACCTTGGAACTAACTGGATTTTTATTTTATAACCTCTCAATAAATTGCAGAGTAAAACAGTTGTAAGATGATGTGTTTGGCGTTGCTTGTCCTGCTTCACAGGGCAGTTAGTGCTCTAGTTTTTTAGACATTCTTTCACTGCTCCCGCTAATATTTAAGTGTGGCTATGACGCGGCGAGAACTGACATAGTGTAAGGTGTCTCTCGGCAGGCGCTCAACACTTATTGGGCTCACGGGCTTGAGCCCCCGTCGTGTGGGTCAGCCCGGGCTGAGACAGCTTCGCGGGCCGCACCCGAGTACTTAACAGGTCTTTAACCCCTTCGCTGTTCATGACGAGCTCAGCTCGTCATGCAGTACACTGGTCGTGTGCTTATGACGAGCTGAGCTCGTCATGAACAAATGGCACCAGGGATTTTCCAGCACAGGAGGGGAAAATCTCTAGCAGCCAAGGTGTTAAAAGACCATTTACTTGTAAATGAGGCTTTCGTTGTGTGTTCACCCCTTCTTACAGCCACTCTGTCTACGGTTGAAAGAATTAGCCCCGCCGAAATATTTTTAGCCCCCCCCCGAAATTTGGCTCTAGTTGCCCGCTTGTCTCTCTGCACTGCCTTCCTTCAAAATCTTAGTTTTTTGGCCATCGCGATGTCTTAGAATTCATTAGTGGGGGGTAGCAGGCCTACATTTTGGGTTGTTTAATTAGTACTGTTTTTTTAACAATGCTTTAATAATGCAAAGCAGCCATTCTGGTAGGCCTGCTTCATGGAGCGGTTAGCACTTTAGCTTAATGGACCATTCTTTCACTGTTCCCGGCATTATTTAAGTGTGACAGTGGCACAGACATGCTATTGGTGCGCCAAAGGCAAGAGCGTCTGTGCCCGTCTGCACCTGAATCAACCCAGGTAAAACAAAATGCCGTTTCTTTTAACCTAAATATAGTTGCTTATTCATCTATTGAGCTAAAACGCTCTGCCATGCTATTTATGGAGCTAGCTACTAGTACCATGAGGTGTAAGTGCTATACCTTTCAGATCCCTCCACATGATAATACTGCAGGATCTGGGTTATGTCTAGATGTCCCCAACCCTAAAGTCCCCATAGTGTTGGCCCCTGATTCATCCAATTCTAAACTCACTAAATTTCACTTTTATAAGATTCATTGCTGCTCGTTGGCCAAACATCAATTAGACCTTTTTAATTTTCATCTAGAGAATCTGCCTGATGCAGTGTATTTAACAAAACCCTGGTGCCATGAGGCCACTACCCTGGATATAATAGGGGCACTGCCCCCCAAACCATTGTATGGTTAGACTGCGTTGCCTAGATAAAAGAAGGGGTGGCATTGCAATTGTTTTTAAGACAGCATTTTCAGTGTAAGACACAAGATCTTTCTATCCCAGATTGTGAGGCCTTATTTTTCTCTCTCTGCCTCTCCCATAATATCACTCTGTCAAGCACCATGTTTATAGCCCCCCTGGGATAGGCTGGTATTTGAAGCACCCAGCTACCGGATGGCCTTTCTCATTATATTCTCAAAAGTTCTAACTTTAATGTACTAGAAGATTTTCCAGGATTCTATTTGATTTTCTGCCTCCTCTCCGACAGAGAATCTCAGAGCTTTAAATGCTATGTTGAACACTGCCCCTACACACAGTGCTGAGTATCTGATGGGCCCCCTTTTCTCTTGTTGTAAATTGCCCAACTCCTCTACTCCAGGCATTTTGATGTACAAATTTCAATTACAATGTCTTCTCTGGTAAATACAATGTACTTGTGTACTACTATTCTTTCAAAGAATGTGCCCAAGCTCGAATTCTCTACCTTTAATTCCTCCCTACAAGACACGTTACCCAGTTTGAGCCCTCAGTCATCTCGTATCTGTCTAAGGTTGATAAGTGGAATTAAGGTTCCCTAGATTGGGTTCTGACAGCTAAACCTATCACTCAGTCCAGGCTGCATCCTCCAGTGTCATAGTTCAATGACACTCTTTGGGGGTCAAATATCACTTAAAGCATCTGGAAAGGATTTAGCGAAAATCCTATGATGAGGAAGACAAACTTAAGTACAGATTAGCTCTGAAAGAATATCATAAAGCTTGCCGGTCTACTTCAACTACAGTCTACTCTGATAAAATCAACTCGGCTTAGGTTTGTGGCATCTAGTGTTGTTTTGCATTTCTTCTGCACAATGTTATTCATTAAAGGGCAACTTTGTGTATTTTGTACTGCAAATGCCTTTGTGCATTTATTCAAATGCCTGTAGTCTAAAACTAGACGGTATTATTCATGGAAGAGGTGCAATTCTCAATCACTTCTTGGTATTCAAGTTGATCTAAGATCTACTTGACTTGTTTCTTTGCGTCATGTTATATTGGGTACAGCCTCTGTGGTGTAGAAGTATTTTTAACTGGGATTTCATGTTGAGGTAACTCAGCAACCCACCCTACATGATTGCAGTAAAGTTCGGGAGCAAGCGCTAAGCCCACTCCTGTGAGTATGTATGTTTTAGTGACTCTGGAACGAGGCCGCAGAAAGCGGGGAAAATGACCTCTTCCCCCTTTGACCACTCCATGACAAACTCAGGCAGCCAATCTTTTTCAGCCAAAAGGATATTGTATCCATATGTCAGGTTCTCCCAGAAGAGACCTTTCACTTTCCTGGGTATGTCCCCCTCCATTTCCCTGTTCAGTAGTAGAGTCCTCAGTAGCTAGGGCTTTTCATATTTTAAGGCCAGCTGCACTCTTCTTTTAAACCGAGGTTTACTTTTTGGTTTATCCTCTTGTATAATAATATAGTCTGAAGTGTGATGTTTGTCGATTGGCTTGACTTGCTCTTCTGGCCTGTGTTCTGACCGACCTTACCTCTCCAAATTTTTTGATGTACCCTGAAAAGAACGAGAGGAACGTGTATCAGTATCCTGATACCTGTCATGTTTTTTGATATTGTAACGGTTTCTGAGGTTGCATTTTCTATCAGAGGGATCCTGCTGAGGAGACCCACCCTGTGATTGTAATGCATTCAGCTTTTTTTGTTTGTTTGTATATTATCCCATTTCTTTTCAAAAGGATCGGGTGCTTGCTTTGAGTTATCCTTCTCAGGATTGCTTGCTGCTTGTGGTCTAGCTCCCAAACTATCTCTACCAAGTGAAGCATAGTTTTTTTAATAATGTTAAGCATTTCTCGCTCCTGGTTTGCAAGGAGTGACTTCCGTCAGTTATTGCCCTATAGCCACTGCTGCCGCCTCCCCTTTTATGTTGGTTATCTAGGCAAAATTGCAATTTCATCCCTAAGTCCAGGGCAGGTTCTGCCCCATACTCTTTCTGCATTTGTTTCAAAACTTCTGGTATGACTGCTATTGAGGGGGTAACAGGAGTTCTGGTATAAACTTGAGGTACAGTCCTCAATCGGGGGAGCTATCCCGATTAGCAAGCGAATTGTTAGTATTCTGTGTTTTTCTTATGGGCTTGTGTAGGGAATTACTGCTTCAAGCTGTGCTAGTTTCTGAGCTATCCAGAATGGCATCTGCTCATTCATGTCTGGTGGGCATTGGTCCCATTATCCAATTCTGTGTTTGTGGTTGAATTTTTGTTGCAGTCCCTTGTGGTTCACCAGCTTGAGTGACCCTTGAAGGTTGAATTGTAAGTGTTTGTAATACAAACTGTGTAAGATATTTTATAGTTTTACAATCTCTTTGTAAAGTGTACATAATTCAGCTGCTGGCAATGTATCTATCTCTGGATGCAGTGTGTAAGCAGCTCGGAATGGCCAGGTCGATCCTTCTCTGCTGAGCAGACCAAGTCTCACATTTGTTGTGGCTTGGGGGAGGGTGCCTTTAAACCACTTAATGTGTTCCTGGTAAATTAACAGGACTTCTATGCCCTCGTATAGAGAGTATCCTTCAGGTGTTTTATCTGGAATATAAGTATTAAACACATGTGTGCGAGGATCTGCAGGTTAGAATTTGATTCAAGAATAGAATACTTTTGTACTGAATGCCTCTTGTGTCTCAATGACAAAAGTAACCGTCCCACCTATTGATGAGAGGTCAAATCTATTGCCAATACATAGGATGTACCTACTCAGCTGTGACAGGTTTTTCTCTTCCCACTCCAGACATCTCTTGTTAAATGTTAGTAGGGGACTCTGAGAAAACACAACTGAACTACTCAAATTTGACTATTAAATAATCACCAAACCAGCACCATGTCATGTAGTTCCTAATAATACATAGGACATGTGCACTTAGATGACAGAAACTACAGGATAGGTGACCAGACTGATTCCAGACATCCCCAAACCATATGTTAGTCTTTACACCGGCTAGCTCATAGTGCCATCTTAATCCCCCTAACCTTATTAAGGAGCGAATATTTTCTAGCAACTGTCGAACATGACAAACCTTGATCCTTCAGGGATCGTGGAATCAGTACACTACTTTTTGCTCAGTCACGCATGCTTACTTGGTCACAGAGAGATACACAGAATAAACAATGGGGACGTTTTTAATAAGCCTTTATTGACTCAGCGTCATTCTAGTATAAAAAATGTTCGCTGCGACAATCATTAGACAGAAACAGATGTATAAGGTTACAAGGACCAACAGAGTAGATAAAAGGTAGAATTCTACCATTGAGTTAAAACAGTGAATATATGCAGGCATATAGATACATGATAGTAATCAAGCGTACTCCAACAATGCTAACCCTACCTGTTGGACAGGCCACGTGAAGGGCCGCTCCCCCTCTGCCCGACCAGGCCCGAGCCCGGTCCCTCAAGTGTCACACACCACCACTTCACGCTTTCCGTCCCCTCCGGGACCCTTGCCTCTGAACATATCGACCTCGTGGGCCCGATCCCTCAGTGGCCCGCGCGCCCAGCCTGGGCGCCATCTTGGACACTCCGCCACGAGGCCGCGTGGCCCCCGATCGACCCCAACCCTGGGCCTGGCCAGGCCTCAGACATCCCGGCACCATCATCCACCCACGAGGTGAGCGGACTACTTGGCGGGTCAATGGGAGAAAGAGGTGTCGATGGCTCTCCCTCGCCAGGTGCCGCTCACCCACCATCTCCCCGGGCGCTGGCTCCACCCCCCTGCTGGGTGTCTGGACCCCTTCATCCCGAACCCCCCAACCTCCAAGGGCGAGGGTCTGGACATCAAAGAGGATCAGCCCTATAACTGGGGCAGCTCCAGAGCAGGAAGGCAGTTGTATCCTGGAGTCGAGAGACGCAGTGAAGAACTCATCCTTGACGGACTACTGGCGCTGCCGTAGCCCTGCCTTGCGAACCATCGTCCTGCCTGTTGGCGCTGCCAAGACCTTCGTAATCATCATCGTCGTCGGGACCTGCTGGCGTGGCCGCGGACCGTTTGTAACCACCATCTTCATCGGGACCTGCTGGCTCCGCCGCGGACCGTCGCTTCCTTCATCCATCTCGGGACCTGCTGGCTCCGCCGCGGCCCGATCATCTAGAACGCCGAGCTCGAGGATTGAGAGCTATTTTCATCTATTGGTAACAAGACTGTCCCGCTACCCTTTTCCCAATCCAGAGACCAGAATCGAGGGGACCCCTGAGTCCAGACCTCCTTGTATAATTTTACCGTAACTAAAGAATTGCTGATAAAGTATCGTTGAACCTTATCCTGGTGTGGTGTCCGTCTGTGGGGGGGAAGTTACTTGTCTGTACGATCGCTGGAGACGGCTCTCCCCGGAGACCTCTCCCCTTGTCCTCGGCCGACCCTCCCGGTCCGTCTAACATTGGTGGCCAGCGGCGCGATCCGAATCACCGCATAATCGTACAGAGAGTAGCTCACCCCACGACGAAATCACGATGACAACTAAAGAAAGCGGATCCACCGAGAAATTTCAAATGGAGAAATTGAACGAGTACAGCCATCGTGAACTAAAACAATTCTGCATCGAACTAGGTATCGCTACCACCGGTCTAAGTACCAAAGACGATTTTAAGCAGGCCTTAGAGTCCTGGGCAGAAACCGGGGCCGTGGAAACCACCGACCAAAATATCGCAGCAGTAGAAAAAAACACCACGGCACCCGAGGAGCAAAGAACGGGTCTCTCACAAGACGAGATCCAGGAACGAGAGAAAACACGACTACACGAACTAGAAATGGCCCGGCTCAAAATGGAGGTTGAACTTAAACTGGCCGAACAAAAAATAAGCTTAGAGCACCTGCGTCTCCGAGAAGAAAGAGAGGAAAAACAGAGACAAAGGGAGCTCGAGGAAAAGAGGCTGGCGTATGAACATGAGCGCAAACTAGCGGAGATAGACTTACGCAAGCAGAACAGAGAATTAGGGGTGCCCGAGCAACCCCGCGACCCAGGGGCAACAGAGAAAAAGGTACACATCCCCAAGGATGTCGTCCGAGAATACTTCCGAGAGGACGACATCCAGCAATGGTTCAAGGCCTACGAAATCGCTATGACCGCCCACCGGATCGATCGGAACGATTGGGGAGCCGGTCTCTGGGGGAGATTCCTCAATGAGGGCCGCGATGCCCTGCTACAGCTCCCGGACCATCAGATGACCTCCTATGACCACATGAAAGCTGCCCTCCTCACCCGCTATGGGCTCACACCCGAGATGTACCGTCAGAGGTTCCGAGACTGCACCCGCATCCCGGGTACAACTTGGGTGGACTACGTGAACTATTTTAGCCGAGCCTTCGAGGGCTGGATCAAAGGAAGCAATGTCACAACGTACGAACAACTCTTCAACCTCATGGTGTGGGAGCATCTATCAAACAATTGCTTCATTGAGCTCCGGCAGCACCTCCTCGACAGCAAATTGACTGATCCACGGCAGCTCGCAGCCGAGGCTGACCGGTGGGAAATCACCAGAGTGGGCCGGAATGGATCCTATGAACAGAACCGGAACACTAACGGTCAGCACCGTCCCCGAGGAGGAGGAGGGGGCCAAGGGCGAGGAAGAGACAACGCTCCGGTCGCCCCCGCTACCAGCTCCACCCCCCCGGCCAACCGGGGCAGCACCCCGGCGCGACCGGGATACAGAGCCAATGTCACATGTCACCGATGCCAACGAGTCGGCCACTATGCAAACGACCCAAATTGCCCGCAGTACCAGAGCCCAAGACCCCGCCAAGTGGCTGCTGCTGCCCTAGGGGAAGAACAGATCTCCGAGGAGCAGGAAGAATACGAACGAGAGCATCAAGAATGGGAGCCAGCCGCTATGACTTTGGCATGCTTAGGGGGGAAAGACATGGTCCCGCGGGTCCCCCTACCCGCTAACACCCGGAAGTACAGCCAATGGGTGAGCATCAACGGACGCCGGGCCGAAGCCCTCCGTGACACCGGGGCCAGTGTAACAGCCGTCCGCTGTCACCTGGTGACCCCAGAACAGTTCATACCAAACATTCTCTGCCCTGTCCGTTCAGCCGATAACTCAGAAAGTCTGTGTCGGATGGCCTGCGTCCCTTTCGAATGGGGAGGGGTCTCCGGCATGTTGAAAGTAACGGTCCGAGATGATGCTCCCGTAGACTGTCTCCTGGGAAATGACCTTGAAAGCTCGCCCTGGGCAGCCGTAGAACGAAGAGAACACCTGGGGATGTTGGGCGTCCCGGACTGGGCGTGCGTCACCACCCGGTCCATGGCCGCCCGTGCCAATCCCCGACAAGAGGAACCCGAATGGCCGGCACCTCCTCCCCCGGTCGCCCCAGTCGAAGACACCGACCGTGCCGTCCCCCCAGAACCAGCTCAACCTCCGGACCTCGCTGGCCTCGACCAGTGGCATCAAGAGGGGGGACCCACACAGGAACAGTTTCGCCAAGAGCAAAAGACCTGTCCCTCCCTCGAGGGACTCCGCCAACAAGCCCTCGCCCAGAGCGCAGGGGATACCTCCGGAACACATTGGGTCTACTGGGACAATGATCTGCTATACAGTGAACAAAGGATCGCGGAGTTGGGGGCCAGCCGAGTGCTAGTGGTGCCCCTCCGTTTTAGAGACTTCTTGCTAAACCTAGCCCACGATGTCCCCCTGGCGGGACACCTGGGTCAGGATAAAACCTACAGCCGCCTAGTAACCCACTTCTTCTGGCCCAAAATGAGGAATGATGTTCTCCAGCATTGCCGATCTTGCCCCACGTGCCAAGCGAGTGGAAAGAGCGGCCGCAAACTAAAAGCACCCCTGCAACCATTTCCCGTGGTCACCACCCCGTTCGAGAGGGTCGGGATAGACATTGTGGGGCCCCTGGACCCCCGTACAAAACAAGGACATCGGTTCATCCTGGTATTAGTGGACCACGCCACCCGCTACCCCGAGGCTATTCCCCTGCGAACTGTGACAGCCCCGGTGGTCGGTCGGGCCCTGATGGGGATCTTCTCCCGTGTGGGCTTCCCCAGAGAAGTCGTCAGCGACAGGGGCACAAACTTTATCTCCAAATATATGAAGTCCCTCTGGCATCAGTGTGGGGTCACCTACCGATTCACGACCCCCTATCACCCTCAAGGAAACGGACTCGTTGAGCGGTTCAACCGCACGCTCAAAGGGATGATTGGGGGGTTGGAAGAGCCCCTCCGTCGCCAGTGGGATGTGCTGCTGCCGTGCCTCCTCTTCGCATATCGAGAGGTCCCCCAGAAGTCCCTCGGCTTCAGCCCGTTTGAGTTGTTGTATGGACACCCCGTACGGGGGCCTCTCAGTCTAGTCAAGGAAGGCTGGGAAATGCCCCCTCTAAAAAACCCCCCGGATGTCTTCAAATACCTCCTGACCCTCCGCAACCAGACCCGACGGTTCAGAGAACTGGCAAAAGCAAACCTGGAGGCCAGTCAAGAGGACATGAAAAAGTGGTATGACCAAAATGCCTCCTCCATCGAATTTGAACCCGGACAACAGGTATGGGTCATGTCCCCCACCGAGCCCTGCGCCCTGCAAGACAAGTGGACGGGGCCCTTCAAAGTAGTCGAACGTAAGGGTCCTGTCACCTATCTCATCGACATGGAATCTTCACGGAACCCCCTCCGAGTCCTCCACGCTAATAGGCTGAAACCCCACTTTGTGCGTTCAGAACTCAGCCTCCTGATGGCCACAGACAATGGAGCCGAAGAAGACTCCGAACCCCTTCCTGACCTCCTACGGACTGGGGAGAAAGATGGCTCCGTGGATGGGGTCCGACTCTCGGGAGCCCTCACCCTGGACCAACGCCAGGAATGTCGGGACCTCCTGTTGCAGTTCGCCGACCTGTTTTCCCTCACCCCAGGTGTCACTTCCTGGTGTGTGCACGATGTGGACACGGGGGACAGCCCCCCTATCCGCCACCGGGCCTACCGCGTACCAGATCGGGTACGGGCTTGCATCCAGGGAGAAGTAACCAAAATGCTCACCCTCGGGGTCATTGAGCCCTCAGACAGCCCCTGGGCCAGCCCAGTAGTACTGGTCCCCAAAGCAGCCGCTCCCGGCACCACACCGGAACTCCGGTTCTGCGTCGACTACCGGGGCTTGAATGCGGTCACCAGGACGGACGCACACCCCATCCCCCGGGCAGATGAACTAATCGACCGCATGGGAGCTGCCCGCTACCTCAGCATTTTCGACCTGACGGCGGGCTACTGGCAGATCGGCCTCACACCCCGGGCCCCAGAACGATCTGCATTTTCCACTCCTGATGGCCATTATCATTTCAAGGTCATGCCCTTCGGCATAAAGAATGCCCCCGCAACATTTCAGCGGCTAGTCAACCAGGTCTTGGCCGGGCTCGAAGGATTCAGCGCCGCCTACCTAGACGACATCGCTGTGTACAGCAACCACTGGTCCGACCACCTCCACCACCTCCGAGTGGTGCTACAGGCCCTTCAGCAAGCTGGCCTCACGATCAAGGCCAGCAAATGCCAAATTGGTCAGGGGTCCGTAACCTACCTCGGACACCAGGTGGGAAGCGGCCTGGTGGCCCCCCTGCAGCTTAAGATTGCCGCCATCCAGTCCTGGCAGCCCCCCATCACCCAGACCGAGGTCCGCGCCTTTTTGGGACTCACGGGCTATTACAGACGGTTTGTGAAAGACTATGGTACCATAGTGGGACCCCTCACGGAGCTCACGTCCAAAAATCAACCCAAGAAGGTCAACTGGACCCCAGATTGTCAAACAGCCTTCGAACAACTGAAGGCCGCCATGTGCTCCGCCCCTGTGCTCCAGGCCCCCGACTACAGCCGGGAATTCGTCGTACAGACGGACGCCTCCGACCACGGCATTGGGGCGGTCCTGTCTCAATTGAACACCGAAGGCCTTGATCAGCCAGTGGCCTTCATCAGCAGGCGACTCCTACCTCGAGAACAACGCTGGAGCACCATCGAGAGAGAGGCCTTCGCCGTGGTATGGGCCCTCAAAAAGCTCCGGCCCTACCTCTTTGGCACACACTTCCGGGTGCAGACCGACCATCGACCCCTGCAGTGGCTGATGCAGATGCGGGGGGAAAACCCAAAGCTACTACGTTGGTCCATCTCCCTACAAGGGATGGACTTCACTGTTGAACACCGGCCTGGGCCAGACCACGCCAACGCAGATGGCCTGTCCCGGTTTTTCCGCCTCGACGAGGAGAGTCCCCAAGAGGATGGGTGACTCTCCCCGCCTTCAGCTGGAGGGGACGCATGTTGGACAGGCCACGTGAAGGGCCGCTCCCCCTCTGCCCGACCAGGCCCGAGCCCGGTCCCTCAAGTGTCACACACCACCACTTCACGCTTTCCGTCCCCTCCGGGACCCTTGCCTCTGAACATATCGACCTCGTGGGCCCGATCCCTCACTGGCCCGCGCGCCCAGCCTGGGCGCCATCTTGGACACTCCGCCACGAGGCCGCGTGGCCCCCGATCGACCCCAACCCTGGGCCTGGCCAGGCCTCAGACATCCCGACACCATCATCCACCCAGGAGGTGAGCGGACTACTTGGCGGGTCAATGGGAGAAAGAGGTGTCGATGGCTCTCCCTCGCCAGGTGCCGCTCACCCACCATCTCCCCGGGCGCTGGCTCCACCCCCCTGCTGGGTGTCTGGACCCCTTCATCCCGGACCCCCCAACCTCCAAGGGCGAGGGTCCGGACATCAAAGAGGATCAGCCCTATAACTGGGGCAGCTCCAGAGCAGGAAGGCAGTTGTATCCTGGAGTCGAGAGACGCAGTGAAGAACTCATCCTTGACGGACTACTGGTGCTGCCGTAGCCCTGCCTTGCGAACCATCGTCCTGCCTGTTGGCGCTGCCAAGACCTTCGTAATCATCATCGTCGTCGGGACCTGCTGGAGTGGCCGCGGACCGTTTGTAACCACCATCTTCATCGGGACCTGCTGGCTCCGCCGCGGACCGTCGCTTCCTTCATCCATCTCGGGACCTGCTGGCTCCGCCGCGGCCCGATCATCTAGAACGCCGAGCTCGAGGATTGAGAGCTATTTTCATCTATTGGTAACAAGACTGTCCCGCTACCCTTTTCCCAATCCAGAGACCAGAATCGAGGGGACCCCTGAGTCCAGACCTCCTTGTATAATTTTACCGTAACTAAAGAATTGCTGATAAAGTATCGTTGAACCTTATCCTGGTGTGGTGTCCGTCTGTGGGGGGGAAGTTACTTGTCTGTACGATCGCTGGAGACGGCTCTCCCCGGAGACCTCTCCCCTTGTCCTCGGCCGACCCTCCCGGTCCGTCTAACACTACCTCAATGTACCTAGCATGTATGTTGGTGTGGAGCCAAAAATCTACTCGGAAAGAGACAACCCCAATACCTGATGGGAGAGAAAGAAGGCCCAGTCTTGTTCATGAGTTGGTCACCCCATAAGGGATGCCAGACCACTGCTTGCTAGAGCTTCTGCAGGCTGGGACCTCAATGTCTAGTGAAGCATCTCCTCTGCCTATCTAGTCTTGGCATGGTTCTTTCATACTACAAAGATAGCTTTGGGGTTCTTTACGTATTCAAAGTGTTGTGAATATGATTAAGCAAATGAGCTTGAACAATACCTGCAATTATGCAAAGTAGGTATTTCACCCTAAGATGAAGATGTCCATGACTTTTACACAAAATATGTTCATGCTGTTATGTACGTCATGTGCAGGGACTTTTCTTAAGAATCCTCATGCATAATAAATAAGGCTAGTTTCCATGATCGTCGTGTAGCTATCTAGGCTTAGATTGGAATACATTGGGGCACATAACAAAATATTACCCAGGTTTGGCACCTTCTGTTCTTGAGAGCTGCGGAACAGGTGACAGAGGTGTGTCCTTCCTCACCTCATCTTCATATGGGCTCCCATACCCTCCTCTTGGAATTCATACCCCCAGAAAACAGAACTGTCAGGGTTCACTGTGCCGCTGCCCCTCCCAGTTCTCCTGACACAGGGGACAATTCATTCCCCAGAATGTAGTCTTTGGGTATCTGGGGACTAACTATGACCATTTTATGGGTCACTCTCCCACCCCACTCCAGGGATACCAGGGCCATAGGGCAGAAAAAGTCATACTCCTGGGCCTGAGTTACTTATACACATGGCTGGTGTACAGCTCTGGAGAAACCAGCCTTTCCACTATCATGGTCTGACTAGCCCTGGTGTCCCCCAGAGCAGTGACTGGGGCCCCCTTTCACTCAACGGAAGTGGCACCCCACCCTCAGGGATCACCGGCTCAACCTCTGAGTCTGTCCCTTAGCTAAGGGGGATCGTGGCAGGGTCTATGACCTACCCCTGGGGAATACCTAGCTCCAAGGTCACACTCGTGGGTGGTATCTTCGGACAGAATATCAGAGCTGAGAACAATCAAAGCAGTGGCTTGAAAATGGGGAGTCCTTGATCAGGACCTCCACCATGTTTCTCACACTGGGTATGGGAACCCTTTCCTACCGCTTTACTCTGGTACCTGTCTGTGTCCCCTAGGCCTCCCCTTTTCTATGCTAGGGGAAACCTCAACCACACTTTTTAATGTCACTTGTAGGTACCTTCAGATTGACCTTGGTGCTGAGCCTGTGGTCTGCTTCTTTAGCAAGCTCACTGGGGTCAGTGAGCTTACTATCAATCAAGTATTGGCCCAATTAATGAACATGTGCTCTTTTCCAAACAGGTCATACAGCCATTTGTAATCATTCACCTTGCTGCTCTTCACCCAACCATCCAGTGCCTTATCCAGGAACACTCAGGGGCTTAATTTCAATCCTATTTTGGGCACTCAAACCTTATCCGAAAGTAGATGTCGGCTAGCTCCTGGGTAAATGGTCAACAGACCTGCCAAGGCCGCTCACAGACAGTGGAACTTGTGACCAGCAATGCCAATTTCAAGGTGATACAACTTAACTATCTACACCGCACTTATCTGATACCCCACGGGCTGGCACGCAATAATATGGCACACTCCACAGATTGCCCACGCTGCGGCATGGAGCCAGCTGCCTTTATAAACATATCATGGGATTGTCCTAGACTTCAAAAATACTGGATGGGGGTACTAGAGACAGAGAAATGACAGGCATCTATGTTGAAAGCACCATCAGGAATTGCCTCTTGGGTGTCCTCCCCACCCAAAAGATGAATAATAAAATACGGCACATGTTTACACACTTAGTGCTGATACTTGCCAGACGGCATATTGCAATACATTGGGCGCAGATCACTTTGCCTACATTACACTAGTGGATTGGCTGACATGCAGGAATGGGGGGTGGCGAAAGAGAAATGACTACAGATAGTCTGCTCAGAAGAGAATGCCGAACGCAATTTGGAAGCATGGGGGCTGCTGCTAACCGAATTACAACCACAAAGTCAGGTAGGAGGGGAAATAGGCTCCTTCTTGCACCCAGGCACCCAGATTGTGCGACAAGGAGGTAATTATGCTACCTCAGATGTCCAAACATCAAATATATAGCGTGCCACATCTGATGAGCGGGCTTCGCTACTTAGGAAAGCTGCGAGATATATGTCATCTGCCCGCAGTGGGAGCCACTGACATATCAGCTCCCATAAGAGAGTTCTGCCAGGGAGCGAGGCCTATCACACCATCAGTCACCTAATGTGATATATACTTGATACATAGGATGATACATTGTCCTTGAATAAACTGCTGCACCGCAACTCCATAGGATACCAAGTGAAATACCAAAACTTATAAAATAAACGCTGCCTAGTATTTTCTAATCCTTTATGTTTCGGTGATGTATGTGGTTTTACATGTCAAATGGCAAACTGTAATTATAGTTTTGTTGTAAACGTAAAAAAATAGTGATATATAACCTCCTACTGATGTGCCTTGTTACTAGTTTCATAGCATACAATGAGAAATCTAATGATCGTAATAAGTGCTATTCAAATGTATGTTGTAATCTAAAATGGATTATGTAACCTGTGCTTAAGCTGTAACATATTGTCATGATAATCCTGCAGTAAAAAAAACCTTGCAAAAGGAATGCACAAAATCTACCCAGGACTTCAGGAACCGTTTCTGACTGTCACTGATCTTCTGCCTGTATTTCTGTGGGGTAAGGCCTATTTTCTAAGGAGAGCTTCCTGTATGGGCAGATACCTCAAGCTGTCCCCCTCCTCTAGGGACTATAGGGGGTCCCTCCCCTTGCTAGGAATTTGTTTCGATAGACCAGCCCCCCAAATCCTCCTCATGGATCCTATGCATCTATAAAGCCACCTCAGAAGTTTGAAACCATTTGTCAATGTGGGGCATTCTTTTTACATTTCATGTCACTCCCTGGTCTACAGCAGCAGATTGTCTGATGATTGCGTGGAGGGAGTTTCCTTACCTGGGGGAAAGATAATTTGTTTTCCCTGCCTTCCAGTGTGCCATTCTGGGACGTCTTCTTCGTAGTGAGATGCTCTAGTCTCCCGACATAGACTCTGGTTCCTGACTATCTCAATACCAATGGCGCCGACGCACAGCAAACAATCAGCTAGAAGTTAGTGCATCTGGCGAGAGCTGCAGTTGTATTCCTATGTACTTTTGCTATTTCTCTGCTTATTGTACTATATCCATTTGTAATGTTATTTTTCAATTATTCTGACCTAACTCAGGGATTTAAGATTTGGCAATCTGTGCTTACTTTTCGTGGCGCATTCTTTTTACTTATCAGGTCACTGCCTGGTCCACCGCAGCAGATTATCTGCTGATTGAGTGGAGGGAGTTTCCTTTCCTCAGGGATAGATCTTCCGTTTTACCTCACTTCTGTGCCATTCTGGACCGCAATCTTGGTAGTGAGACGCTGTAGTCTCCCCCCATAGACTCTGGTTTCTGACTATATCAGGCCCATTGTAGGCGACGCGCAGCGGACGAGCGCAGCGGGTGCGCCGGCTGCGCGCCAAAGGCAAGTCGTCTGTGCCCGACCGTGTCTGGATCGTGGCCAGGGCCCGTTATGCTGTCCAAAAGAAGGATGCCTGATTGCGTAGCTGGAATTGAGATGAGCTTGTATCTCTTAGACCTCCCACCTGCCTGGACCAGGTACACACATCACTTGAGGACCCAGATGGGACTTATTCCAGCCCACTGCAATTTTTATCTCAACCCCAGCCACACTTCTGGGCCGAACAAGGGGTCACGATCTCTTGACTGTGGGTGAATGTATTGATTTGTTCTGCTTTCCGTCCTTCATTCATACGCCTAATGCTTTCTCGACCTAAGTGGACTGGGTGTGCCCAGACGTGGGTCCCAGGCTCACTGTGCTACTGCATTCAAGCTAGCCTAGCTGATGAGGGGTGAAACCCTGAAACCAGTCCCTGGATGCTTGTTTGCAGTCTAGGTAGGAACTGGCCTGGCAGTTCGAGCTGGATTGTTCTCTTGAGGCGCAGGGTCAAGACGGATTTGCATGTAGCCTGGTCTGAACTGGGATGGCATGGTGAGCAAAAGAACGATGGATTTAACCCAGATCTCTTGACTGGAAGTGAATGTTTTGATTTGTACTGCATTCTGTCCATCATATGTGTGTCTTAAACCTTATAAATGTGGCACTTTTAGAATTGCAATTTAAAACCTGATTTCATTACGTCAGGATCTCAAATTTTGATTCCAGAGACACCAATTAAGAACTGTTAATCTCTTTCCATTTGAAAAGTACACTTATAAAATGTAATAAGGTAATTCCAATGTTTTTCTATGGGAGGCGTTGCAGTAGCGAAGTAGATGTCCAACTTTTTTAATACAACACACCCTGCCCTGATGGTGACATGTGTATTAAAAAGTAAGGTTTGGGCCTGCAAAAAGTGATTTTTGACAGATCGACATAGCAGCGTAAACGTGCACAGACAGGCTCTGCACTTGCAGACCAGAGGCATGTTCAAAGGGCTACTTTAGTGGGCTGCACAATCCGTGCTGGAAGGCCCACTAGTAGCACTAAAAGTAGAGGCCTCGGGCACTAGTAGTGCTACTTTACTTGGGACTTAAAAGTAAATTTAATATGGCAATCGACTATAGGCAATCTTACAGGTTTTAGAGAGAGAATTCAAGCACTTGAGCACTGATTAGCAGCAGTAAAGTGTGCAGAGTTCTGGGCCAACATAAAAAATTCACCCAAAAATTGGAGAAACAAGGCAAAACAATCTGGGGATCACCCTGCAGAAAGGGACATGCTCGACACCTATGGAAGAGTAATCTCAAATTTTTCAGACTTCTTGCTTTGATGGGATGTAACATGCAAAATGAGCATTCAAGAGCAAATGTAAGATATGGCCTCTGCCCCAGTTTTGAGCTGATTTCTTGAATCACAAAAAAACTGGTGCAGCACTATTTTATCACTTTAGTAAGTGGGAAATGGTTGCTTGTCAATCAAACTTTCAAGGCGTCTGTGCCATTTAGCTGGAATAGTAGCAGCATTTTTAAAATATTTAAACATAAACAAACACAAAAAGGAAGACATAGCCAATAAGTATCAACGCACCACTGCTCAACACATATATATATAGATGTATGCTATCCCATTGCATTTCATGCATGTCTTTCATAACCATCACCTCCCATGTCATGCATCTTTACTCCAGTATTGTCCTCTAATTCAAGATTCAAGGAAGACTATTTTTGGTATCGGTATCAGTTTTGTTATCATTTAAGCCCAATCAGATAGATCTTCTGTCAATTTTTCAAGTGGTTTAAGACCCATAAGTAAATATTACTGTTGTAGGGGGTCTTCTCAAAACCACTGTAATTACAATTTCCCATTTGTTGCTGCTAGTCTGATCAGATATGAGGGTGTCCGTCCCATCCATTAGATCCAGTTTGGGGTGGGTTTCCACAAAAAATACCTTCACCCAGTTACCATTCAGGTCAAATTAGTGTGTTGAGTGGTGTATTTGAGCCAGGTAGTCTCAGACCCTCATTATCCAAGGGAATTTCAGCCCAACCCAAAGAACCAAATAATTTGTAAAGCTCTCAAAATATATTTAATTGTAGGGGACACATTGTGTTGAGTAATGTATACAGGCACCTTGGGAGGAACATGATCCTCACCAGTGCTATCTATCCAATCATGGACAAGGGACAAGTCCTCCAGAATGCCACAGAGCCTACATGTCCTGAGATCACCCTCCTCATATTTAAGTCATATTCTGTGTTAGGATCAACCATCAACGGATGCTCAACTATCTAAAGTGTCAAGACTTCCATCAGATGTTCACCTCTGGAAGACGCTCAGGATCAGTCTCTCTCAAGCTCCACGAAGGGTCTAATAGCGGTTTATTGCTATTTACTTTCAGTCCTTATGTATCGCCAAAGCGAGTCATCTCAAGACAAAGAATAGGAGGGGAGGGAAGGTAGCATGGGATGAATAGGATTAAGTGTGAGGTTTTACATTTGGGGGGAGTGCTGGGTACGTTTTACAGCAAGGGCTAAAGTAACAGAGGTTTTGCAAGTGCTGTAGGTTAGAGATTTGGGAATGGTAACTCTTTATACATTGTCTTTTATCGTGGTGGTTAGTCTCTGATGCAGTATTCCTGGAAATTACACTTTGACAAGGTATTGCATGAAGATGTCACTTAACAATCTTTTGATGTCACATAGCCAGGTCTTCAAATCTGTGTTTGGTGTATGGAGATATGTTCAACCTGTGGATAACTTACATTGTTCCTCATTCTTTCTTTCTTTCTTACTTTCTTTCTTTCTTCTGTCTTTAGATAAACGACGTGATCGCAAATCTGCCTGTTACACTGAACAATGGACAGATACAAGTGGTACAAAGTGGGGGTGCGGCCCTTCTGCAGACAGATTTCGGGCTCCAGGTGTCCTATGAGTGGAACTGGTATTTAATGATAACCATTCCAAGCAGTTACTATGGAGCCACTTGTGGCCTCTGTGGGAACTTCAACCAGATCCCTGGGGATGATAAGCAGACTCCGGATGGCACCACAGTCACATCCATCATAGACTGGGCCAAGAGCTGGCAAGTCCCAGATCGAGACCCCTTCTGTTTCCATGAGTGTAAAGGGAAATGCCTGACCTGCGATGACAGCAAGAGGGCGCTGTATGGAAGCGAGCAATTCTGCGGTATCATCAGCAAGATCACTGATGGTGCTTTCCGCGAGTGCCATGTCAAGGTCCAGTATGACAGCTTCTTCGATGGCTGTCTCTATGATGTCTGCATCAATGGAGGTGCCAAGCAGTTCTTATGCCAAGCCCTCAATGTGTACGCAATCACCTGCAGGAAAGAAGGAATTATAATCTATGACTGGAGAACCCCATCTGGATGTCGTAAGTAACAACATCTTTTGTTATATGTCACACTTGAGAAAGGGCGAAATAAATTGCTGTTAACAATTAGAAGCGTTGGGTTAGTTCACAAAATCACAATTCAAAGGAGCTTCATAACAACCTGCCTAGTGAATAGTAATTAGGCATGTTGCCATTTGTTATTTTATGTTTTTTTATATAAAGTTTTATATAGCGCGAACATGATCCCGAAGGATATCAGAGCGCTTTACAATTTGAGAGTAATCAGTCATCAAAAGGAATACCAACCCAAACAAATCATAGAATGTGATAATATGCTACATCCATGTCTATTCCAAAGTGTAATCAAGGATTCTGGAAACTTTAGCCCCAGACTGCTACAATCATGCACAAAAAATGTGTGGCAATCCGGTATATTTTGTTTTACACCAATTTCATTCTTTCGCAAAATCATTTCTTTAAAAATGTTATACCTAGTTTTTGGGGGCAGTTACAAGTTTTCATAAAACAAAAACTGAAGTCCTAACTCTTTAACCATTGCTCTCAAAAATAAATTATTGGCAGCGAACGGATCAGCATATACACAAGCATGATAGTCAATACAGGCATCCTGATAATAAAGATAAAAATCAGATAGGGCCAAACCCACCTGCTCTTTACTTAATTGAATGATGGTCGAACTTATACGTGGACTCTGTTTTTACATAAAATGTTTCCAACTAAGCAACCAGTCTCCCTAAAATAGTTCTCACTGAGCTTAATCGGAATGTTAGAGAATAGAAATAAAGGATGGATCGACATCTGAATTAAGGCAACTCGACCTATAATTGACAAGGGTAGAAAACGGCAACGCTCTAACAATCTCTCAACTTTACACAACGTTGCATCGTAATTTAAGGCATAGAGATCGAAGATATTAGAAGTTACAAATACCCCAAAATATCTAATAGGGCGAATAGGCACTCACTGACCCCTAATTGTGATGTATGATTTCCTAATCTGTCATTGTTGAGGAGGCTTAAATAATGGATAGTTATACACTGGAGATGCTAGAGTACCTCCTGTTGATGACTGAGTCTGCAGTATCAAGATAGATCAGTGTGTATAGAGTCTTGTGTCACCCGTTCTATGGAAGAGAGGGCCCCCTATAGTTCATTCAAGGTAGCACTATGTGGTGCAGTTTTTGCCGCTCCTAAGCTCAAAGGCTCACAAATTGCATCAACCTATCCAAGTACAGAATTCCCTGAAGGCTCCTCCATCGGCAGTACCAGCCTGCTGGAGGGGAACCCTCTATGTGAATTAGGCTTCATGAGTCGAGTTGTACCTGAAGCCAGCATACCGCAGAGGTCAACTTCATAAACAAGCATTGGAAATGCAATAGGTCTCGGATTTATTTGAGTTAGAGCTAATGGCATTGTAAATGGCAAAGGGCCCGATTCACAGAACTAACTTAAGACAAAATCCTAAATTTACTACTTTTGGTATTCACAGAAGTTAGGATTTTGTCTTAAGTGTGTCTTAAGACAGACTTAAGACAAAATCCTAACTTAAGTCTGTCTTAAGTCTGTCTTAAGACAAACTTAAGACAAAATCCTAACTTCTGTGAATACCAAAAGTAGAAAGTTTAGGATTTTGTCTTAAGTTAGTTCTGTGAATTGGGCCCAATGTCTTTTAGCCATGTGTTATGGAGTGTATGCATGTGGTGTGTAATGGAATTATGTGGTATGGATTGGAATTGTTCACCCTGCGCACTCACTGCTCTGCACTCACTGCTCTGCACTCACTGCTCTGCACTCACTACTCTGCACTCACTACTCACTACTCTGCACTCACTACTCACTACTCTGCACTCACTACTCACTACTCTGCACTCACTACTCACTACTCTATACTCACTACTGTGCACTCACTACTGTGCACTCACTACTCATTACTGTGCACTCACTACTCACTACTGTGCACTCACTACTGTGCACTCACTACTCACTACTGTGCACTCACTACTCACTGCACTCACTCCTCACTACTCTGCACTCACTACTCTGCACTCACTACTCACTACTCTGCACTCACTACTCACTACTCTGCACTCACTACTCTGCACTCACTACTCTGCACTCACTACTCTGCACTCACTACTCACTACTCTGCACTCACTACTCTGCACTCACTACCCACTACTCTGCACTCACTACTCTGCACTCACTACTCTGCACTCACTACTCTGCACTCACTACTCTGCACTCACTACTCACTACTCTGCACTCACTACTCACTACTCTGCACTCACTACTCACTACTCTGCACTCACTACTCTGCACTCACCACTCACTACTCTGCACTCACTACTCACTACTCTGTACTCACTACTCACTACTCTGCACTCACTACTCTGCACTCACCACTCACTTCTCTACACTCACTACTCACTACTCTGCACTCACTACTCTGCACTCTGCACTCACTACTCTGCACTCACTACTCTGCACTCACTACTCTGCACTCACTACTCTGCACTCACTACTCACTACTGTGCGCTCACTACTCTGCACTCACTAGTCTGCACTCACTACTCACTACTGTGCACTCACTACTGTGCACTCACTACTCTGCACTCACTACTCTGCACTCACTACTCTGCACTCACTACTCTGCACTCACTACTCACTACTCTGGACTCAATACTCACTACTCTGCACTCACTACTCTGCACTCACTACTCTGCACTCACTACTCTGCACTCATTACTCTGCACTCACTACTCTGCACTCACTACTCTGCACTCACTACTCACTACTCTGCACTCACTACTCACTACTCTGCACTCACTACTCTGCACTCACTACTCTGCATTCACTACTCTGCATTCACTACTCTGCACTCACTACTCTGCACTCACTACTCTGCACTCACCACTCTGGACTCACTACTCACTACTCTGCACTCACTACTCTGCACTCACTACTCTGCACTCACTACTCTGCACTCACTACTCTGCACTCACTACTCTGCACTCACTACTCACTACTCTGCACTCACTACTCTGCACTCACTACTCTGCACTCACTACTCACTACTCTGCACTCACTACTCTGGACTCACTACTCACTACTCTGCACTCACTACTCACTACTCTGCACTCACTACTCTGGACTCACTACTCACTACTCTGCACTCACTACTCACTACTCTGCACTCACTACTCTGGACTCACTACTCACTACTCTGCACTCACTACTCTGTACTCACTACTCTGCACTCACTACTCTGCACTCACCACTCACTACTCTGCACTCACTACTCTGCACTCACTACTCTGCACTCACTACTCTGCACTCACTACTCACTACTCACTACTCTGCACTCACTACTCTGCACTCACTACTCTGCACTCACTACTCACTACTCTGCACTCACTACTCTGCACTCACTACTCACTACTCTGCACTCACTACTCACTACTCTGCACTCACTACTCTGCACTCACTACTCTGCACTCACTACTCTGCACTCACTACTCACTATTGTGCACTCACTACTCACTGCACTCACTACTCACTACTGTGCACTCACTACTCTGCACTCACTACTCACTACTCTGCACTCACTACTCTGGACTCAGGACTCACTACTCTGGACTCAGGACTCACTACTCTGGACTCACTACTCTGCACTCACTACTCACTACTCTGCACTCACTACTCACTACTCTGCACTCACTACTCTGCACTCACTACTCTGCACTCACTACTCTGCACTCACTACTCACTACTCTGCACTCACTACTCTGCACTCACTACCCACTACTCTGCACTCACTACTCTGCACTCACTACTCTGCACTCACTACTCTGCACTCACTACTCACTACTCTGCACTCACTACTCACTACTCTGCACTCACTACTCACTACTCTGCACTCACTACTCTGCACTCACCACTCACTACTCTGCACTCACTACTCACTACTCTGTACTCACTACTCACTACTCTGCACTCACTACTCTGCACTCACCACTCACTACTCTACACTCACTACTCACTACTCTGCACTCACTACTCTGCACTCTGCACTCACTACTCTGCACTCACTACTCTGCACTCACTACTCTGCACTCACTACTCTGCACTCACTACTCTGCACTCACTACTCACTACTGTGCACTCACTATTCTGCACTCACTAGTCTGCACTCACTACTCACTACTGTGCACTCACTACTGTGCACTCACTACTCTGCACTCACTACTCTGCACTCACTACTCTGCACTCACTACTCTGCACTCACTACTCACTACTCTGGACTCACTACTCACTACTCTGCACTCACTACTCTGCACTCACTACTCTGCACTCACTACTCTGCACACATTACTCTGCACTCACTACTCTGCACTCACTACTCTGCACTCACTACTCACTACTCTGCACTCACTACTCACTACTCTGCACTCACTACTCTGCACTCACTACTCTGCATTCACTACTCTGCATTCACTACTCTGCACTCACTACTCTGCACTCACTACTCTGCACTCACCACTCTGGACTCACTACTCACTACTCTGCACTCACTACTCTGCACTCACTACTCTGCACTCACTACTCTGCACTCACTACTCTGCACTCCCTACTCACTACTCTGCACTCACTACTCTGCACTCACTACTCTGCACTCACTACTCACTACTCTGCACTCACTACTCTGGAACACTACTCACTACTCTGCACTCACTACTCACTACTCTGCACTCACTACTCTGGACTCACTACTCACTACTCTGCACTCACTACTCACTACTCTGCACTCACTACTCTGGACTCACTACTCACTACTCTGCACTCACTACTCTGTACTCACTACTCTGCACTCACTACTCTGCACTCACTACTCTGCACTCACTACTCTGCACTCACCACTCACTACTCTGCACTCACTACTCTGCACTCACTACTCTGCACTCACTACTCTGCACTAACTACTCACTACTCACTACTCTGCACTCACTACTCTGCACTCACTACTCTGCACTCACTACTCACTACTCTGCACTCACTACTCTGCACTCACTACTCACTACTCTGCACTCACTACTCACTACTCTGCACTCACTACTCTGCACTCACTACTCTGCACTCACTACGCACTACTCTGCACTCACTACTCTGCACACACTACTCTGCACTCACTACTCTGCACTCACTACTCTGCACTCACCACTCACTATTCTGCACTCACTACTCACTACTCTGCACTCACTACTCACTACTCTGCACTCACTACTCTGGACTCACTACTCACTACTCTGCACTCACTACTCTGCACTCACTACTCACTACTCTGCACTCACTACTCACTACTCTGTACTCACTACTCTGCACTCACCACTCACTACTCACTACTCTGCACTCACTACTCTGCACTCACTACTCTGCACTCACTACTCAGCACTCACTACTCTGCACACACTACTCTGCACTCACTACTCTGCACTCACTACTCTGCACTCACTACTCTGCACTCACTACTCTGCACTCACTACTCACTACTCTGCACTCACTACTCTGCACTCACTACTCTGCACTCACTACTCACTACTCTGCACTCACTACTCTGGACTCACTACTCACTACTCTGCACTCACTACTCACTACTCTGCACTCACTACTCTGGACTCACTACTCACTACTCTGCACTCACTACTCACTACTCTGCACTCACTACTCTGGACTCACTACTCACTACTCTGCACTCACTACTCTGTACTCACTACTCTGCACTCACTACTCTGCACTCACTACTCTGCACTCACTACTCTGCACTCACCACTCACTACTCTGCACTCACTACTCTGCACTCACTACTCTGCACTCACTACTCTGCACTAACTACTCACTACTCACTACTCTGCACTCACTACTCTGCACTCACTACTCTGCACTCACTACTCACTACTCTGCACTCACTACTCTGCACTCACTACTCACTACTCTGCACTCACTACTCACTACTCTGCACTCACTACTCTGCACTCACTACTCTGCACTCACTACGCACTACTCTGCACTCACTACTCTGCACACACTACTCTGCACTCACTACTCTGCACTCACTACTCTGCACTCACCACTCACTATTCTGCACTCACTACTCACTACTCTGCACTCACTACTCACTACTCTGCACTCACTACTCTGGACTCACTACTCACTACTCTGCACTCACTACTCTGCACTCACTACTCACTACTCTGCACTCACTACTCACTACTCTGTACTCACTACTCTGCACTCACCACTCACTACTCACTACTCTGCACTCACTACTCTGCACTCACTACTCTGCACTCACTACTCTGCACTCACTACTCTGCACTCACTACTCTGCACTCACCACTCACTACTCTGCACTCACTACTCTGCACTCACTACTCTGCACTCACTACTCTGCACTAACTACTCACTACTCACTACTCTGCACTCACTACTCTGCACTCACTACTCTGCACTCACCACTCACTATTCTGCACTCACTACTCACTACTCTGCACTCACTACTCACTACTCTGCACTCACTACTCTGGACTCACTACTCACTACTCTGCACTCACTACTCTGCACTCACTACTCACTACTCTGCACTCACTACTCACTACTCTGTACTCACTACTCTGCACTCACCACTCACTACTCACTACTCTGCACTCACTACTCTGCACTCACTACTCTGCACTCACTACTCTGCACTCACTACTCTGCACACACTACTCTGCACTCACTACTCTGAACTCACTACTCTGCACTCACGATTCTGCACTCACTACTCACTACTCTGCACTCACTACTCACTAGTCTGCACTCACTACTCACTAGTCTGCACTCACTACTCACTACTGTGCACTCACTACTGTGCACTCACTACTCTGGACTCACTACTCACTACTCTGGACTCAATACTCACTACTCTGCACTCACTACTCACTACTCTGCACTCACTACTCTGCACTCACTACTCTGCACTCACTACTCTGGACTCACTACTCTGCACTCACTACTCTGCACTCACTACTCTGCACTCTACACTCAGCACTATGCACTCCCTACTCTGCACTCACTACTCTGCACTCACTACTCCGCACTCACTACTCTGCACTCACTACTCACTACTCTGCACTCACTACTCTGCACTCACTACTCACTACTCTGCACTCACTACTCACTACTCTGTACTCACTACTCTGCACTCACTACTCTGCACTCACTACTCACTACTGTGCACTCACTATTCTGCACTCACTAGTCTGCACTCACTACTCACTACTGTGCACTCACTACTGTGCACTCACTACTCTGCACTCACTACTCTGCACTCACTACTCTGCACTCACTACTCTGCACTCACTACTCACTACTCTGGACTCACTACTCACTACTCTGCACTCACTACTCTGCACTCACTACTCTGCACTCACTACTCTGCACACATTACTCTGCACTCACTACTCTGCACTCACTACTCTGCACTCACTACTCACTACTCTGCACTCACTACTCACTACTCTGCACTCACTACTCTGCACTCACTACTCTGCATTCACTACTCTGCATTCACTACTCTGCACTCACTACTCTGCACTCACTACTCTGCACTCACCACTCTGGACTCACTACTCACTACTCTGCACTCACTACTCTGCACTCACTACTCTGCACTCACTACTCTGCACTCACTACTCTGCACTCACTACTCACTACTCTGCACTCACTACTCTGCACTCACTACTCACTACTCTGCACTCACTACTCTGGACTCACTACTCACTACTCTGCACTCACTACTCACTACTCTGCACTCACTACTCTGGACTCACTACTCACTACTCTGCACTCACTACTCTGTACTCACTACTCTGCACTCACTACTCTGCACTCACTACTCTGCACTCACTACTCTGCACTCACCACTCACTACTCTGCACTCACTACTCTGCACTCACTACTCTGCACTCACTACTCTGCACTCACTACTCACTACTCACTACTCTGCACTCACTACTCTGCACTCACTACTCTGCACTCACTACTCACTACTCTGCACTCACTACTCTGCACTCACTACTCACTACTCTGCACTCACTACTCACTACTCTGCACTCACTACTCTGCACTCACTACTCTGCACTCACTACGCACTACTCTGCACTCACTACTCTGCACACACTACTCTGCACTCACTACTCTGCACTCACTACTCTGCACTCACCACTCACTATTCTGCACTCACTACTCACTACTCTGCACTCACTACTCACTACTCTGCACTCACTACTCTGGACTCACTACTCACTACTCTGCACTCACTACTCTGCACTCACTACTCACTACTCTGCACTCACTACTCACTACTCTGCACTCACTACTCTGCACTCACCACTCACTACTCACTACTCTGCACTCACTACTCTGCACTCACTACTCTGCACTCACTACTCTGCACTCACTACTCTGCACACACTACTCTGCACTCACTACTCTGAACTCACTACTCTGCACTCACGATTCTGCACTCACTACTCACTACTCTGCACTCACTACTCACTAGTCTGCACTCACTACTCACTAGTCTGCACTCACTACTCACTACTGTGCACTCACTACTGTGCACTCACTACTCTGGACTCACTACTCACTACTCTGGACTCAATACTCACTACTCTGCACTCACTACTCACTACTCTGCACTCACTACTCTGCACTCACTACTCTGCACTCACTACTCTGGACTCACTACTCTGCACTCACTACTCTGCACTCACTACTCTGCACTCTACACTCAGCACTATGCACTCCCTACTCTGCACTCACTACTCTGCACTCACTACTCCGCACTCACTACTCTGCACTCACTACTCACTACTCTGCACTCACTACTCTGCACTCACTACTCACTACTCTGCACTCACTACTCACTACTCTGTACTCACTACTCTGTACTCACTACTCTGTACTCACTACTCTGCACTCACTACTCACTACTCTGCACTCACTGCGCACTACTCTGCACTCACTACTCTGCACTCACTACTCTGCACTCACTACTCTGCACTCACTACTCTGCACTCACTACTGTGCACTCACTACTCACTACTCTGCACTCACTACTCACTACTCTGCACTCACTACTGTGCACTCACTACTCACTACTCTGCACTCACTACTCACTACTCTGCACTCACTACTGTGCACTCACTACTCATTACTGTGCACTCACTACTCACTACTCTGCACTCACTACTCTGCACTCACTACTCTGCACTCACTACTCTGCACTCACTACTCACTACTGTGCACTCACTACTCTGCACTCACTACTGTGCACTCACTACTCTGCACTCACTACTGTGCACTCATTACTCACTACTCTGCACTCACTACTGTGCACTCACTACTCTGCACTCACTACTGTGCACTCACTACTCACTACTCTGCACTCACTACTCACTACTCTGCACTCACTACGCACTACTCTGCACTCACTACTCTGCACTCACTACTCTGCACTCACTACTCTGCACTCACTACTCTGCACTCACTACTCACTACTCTGCACTCACTACTCACTACTCTGCACTCACTTCTGTGCACTCACTACTCACTACTCTGCACTCACTACTCACTACTCTGCACTCACTACTGTGCACTCACTACTCACTACTGTGCACTCACTACTCACTACTCTGCACTCACTACTCTGCACTCACTACTCTGCACTCACTACTCTGCACTCACTACTCACTACTGTGCACTCACTACTCTGCACTCACTACTGTGCACTCACTACTCTGCACTCACTACTGTGCACTCATTACTCACTACTCTGCACTCACTACTGTGCACTCACTACTCTGCACTCACTACTGTGCACTCACTACTCACTACTCTGCACTCACTACTCACTACTCTGCACTCACTACTCTGCACTCACTACTCTGTACTCACTACTCTGTACTCACTACTCTGCACTCACTACGCAATACTCTGCACTCACTACGCACTACTCTGCACTCACTACTCTGCACTCACTACTCTGCACTCACTACTCACTACTCTGTACTCACTACTCTGTACTCACTACTCTGTACTCACTACTCTGTACTCACTACTCTGCACTCACTACTCACTACTCTGCACTCACTACGCACTACTCTGCACTCACTACTCTGCACTCACTTCTCTGCACTCACTACTCTGCACTCACTACTCTGCACTCACTACTGTGCACTCACTACTCACTACTCTGCACTCACTACTCACTACTCTGCACTCACTACTGTGCACTCACTACTCACTACTGTGCACTCACTACTGTGCACTCACTACTCTGCACTCACTACTCTGCACTCACTACTCACTACTCTGCACTCACTACTCTGCACTCACTACTCACTACTCTGTACTCACTACTCTGCACTCACTACTCACTACTCTGTACTCACTACTCTGTACTCACTACTCTGTACTCACTACTCTGTACTCACTACTCTGCACTCACTACTCACTACTCTGCACTCACTACGCACTACACTGCACTCACTTCACACTACTCTGCACTCACTACTCTGCACTCACTACTGTGCACTCACTACTCTGCACTCACTACTCTGCACTCCCTACTCTGCACTCACTACTCACTTCTCTGCACTCACTACTCTGCACTCACTACTCACTACTCTGTACTCACTACTCTGCACTCACTACTCTGTACTCACTACTCTGTACTCACTACTCTGTACTCACTACTCTGTACTCACTACTCTGCACTCACTACTCACTACTCTGCACTCACTACGCACTACTCTGCACTCACTACTCTGCACTCACTACTCTGCACTCACTACTCTGCACTCACTACTCTGCACTCACTACTGTGCACTCACTACTCACTACTCTGCACTCACTACTCACTACTCTGCACTCACTACTGTGCACTCACTACTGTGCACTCACTACTCACTACTCTGCACTCACTACTGTGCACTCACTACTCACTACTGTGCACTCACTACTCACTACTCTGCACTCACTACTCTGCACTCACTACTCTGCACTCACTACTCACTACTGTGCACTCACTACTCCGCACTCACTACTGTGCACTCACTACTCTGCACTCACTACTGTGCACTCATTACTCACTACTCTGCACTCACTACTCTGCACTCACTACTGTGCACTCACTACTCACTACTCTGCACTCACTACTCACTACTCTGCACTCACTACTGTGCACTCACTACTGTGCACTCACTACTCACTACTCTGCACTCACTACTCTGCACTCACTACTCACTACTGTGCACTCACTACTCTGCACTCACTACTCTGCACTCACTACTCTGCACTCACTACTGTGCACTCATTACTCACTACTCTGCACTCACTACTCTGCACTCACTACTGTGCACTCACTACTCACTACTCTGCACTCACTACTCACTACTCTGCACTCACTACTCTGCACTCACTACTCTGCACTCACTACTCACTACTATGCACTCACTACTCTGCACTCACTACTCTTCACTCACTACTCTGCACTCACTACTGTGCACTCACTACTCACTACTCTGCACTCACTACTCACTACTCACTACTCTGCACTCACTACTCACTACTCACTACTCTGCACTCACTACTCACTACTCACTACTCTGCACTCACTACTCACTACTCTGCACTCACTACTCTGCACTCACTACTCTGCACTCACTACTCTGCACTCACTACTCACTACTCACTACTCTGCACTCACTACTCTGCACTCACTACTCTGCACTCACTACTCACTACTCTGCACTCACTACTCTGCACTCACTACTCACTACTCTGCACTCACTACTCACTACTCTGCACTCACTACTCTGCACTCACTACTCTGCACTCACTACGCACTACTCTGCACTCACTACTCTGCACACACTACTCTGCACTCACTACTCTGCACTCACTACTCTGCACTCACCACTCACTATTCTGCACTCACTACTCACTACTCTGCACTCACTACTCACTACTCTGCACTCACTACTCTGGACTCACTACTCACTACTCTGCACTCACTACTCTGCACTCACTACTCACTACTCTGCACTCACTACTCACTACTCTGCACTCACTACTCTGCACTCACCACTCACTACTCACTACTCTGCACTCACTACTCTGCACTCACTACTCTGCACTCACTACTCTGCACTCACTACTCTGCACACACTACTCTGCACTCACTACTCTGAACTCACTACTCTGCACTCACGATTCTGCACTCACTACTCACTACTCTGCACTCACTACTCACTAGTCTGCACTCACTACTCACTAGTCTGCACTCACTACTCACTACTGTGCACTCACTACTGTGCACTCACTACTCTGGACTCACTACTCACTACTCTGGACTCAATACTCACTACTCTGCACTCACTACTCACTACTCTGCACTCACTACTCTGCACTCACTACTCTGCACTCACTACTCTGGACTCACTACTCTGCACTCACTACTCTGCACTCACTACTCTGCACTCTACACTCAGCACTATGCACTCCCTACTCTGCACTCACTACTCTGCACTCACTACTCCGCACTCACTACTCTGCACTCACTACTCACTACTCTGCACTCACTACTCTGCACTCACTACTCACTACTCTGCACTCACTACTCACTACTCTGTACTCACTACTCTGTACTCACTACTCTGTACTCACTACTCTGCACTCACTACTCACTACTCTGCACTCACTGCGCACTACTCTGCACTCACTACTCTGCACTCACTACTCTGCACTCACTACTCTGCACTCACTACTCTGCACTCACTACTGTGCACTCACTACTCACTACTCTGCACTCACTACTCACTACTCTGCACTCACTACTGTGCACTCACTACTCACTACTCTGCACTCACTACTCACTACTCTGCACTCACTACTGTGCACTCACTACTCACTACTGTGCACTCACTACTCACTACTCTGCACTCACTACTCTGCACTCACTACTCTGCACTCACTACTCTGCACTCACTACTCACTACTGTGCACTCACTACTCTGCACTCACTACTGTGCACTCACTACTCTGCACTCACTACTGTGCACTCATTACTCACTACTCTGCACTCACTACTGTGCACTCACTACTCTGCACTCACTACTGTGCACTCACTACTCACTACTCTGCACTCACTACTCACTACTCTGCACTCACTACGCACTACTCTGCACTCACTACTCTGCACTCACTACTCTGCACTCACTACTCTGCACTCACTACTCTGCACTCACTACTCACTACTCTGCACTCACTACTCACTACTCTGCACTCACTTCTGTGCACTCACTACTCACTACTCTGCACTCACTACTCACTACTCTGCACTCACTACTGTGCACTCACTACTCACTACTGTGCACTCACTACTCACTACTCTGCACTCACTACTCTGCACTCACTACTCTGCACTCACTACTCTGCACTCACTACTCACTACTGTGCACTCACTACTCTGCACTCACTACTGTGCACTCACTACTCTGCACTCACTACTGTGCACTCATTACTCACTACTCTGCACTCACTACTGTGCACTCACTACTCTGCACTCACTACTGTGCACTCACTACTCACTACTCTGCACTCACTACTCACTACTCTGCACTCACTACTCTGCACTCACTACTCTGTACTCACTACTCTGTACTCACTACTCTGCACTCACTACGCAATACTCTGCACTCACTACGCACTACTCTGCACTCACTACTCTGCACTCACTACTCTGCACTCACTACTCACTACTCTGTACTCACTACTCTGTACTCACTACTCTGTACTCACTACTCTGTACTCACTACTCTGCACTCACTACTCACTACTCTGCACTCACTACGCACTACTCTGCACTCACTACTCTGCACTCACTTCTCTGCACTCACTACTCTGCACTCACTACTCTGCACTCACTACTGTGCACTCACTACTCACTACTCTGCACTCACTACTCACTACTCTGCACTCACTACTGTGCACTCACTACTCACTACTGTGCACTCACTACTGTGCACTCACTACTCTGCACTCACTACTCTGCACTCACTACTCACTACTCTGCACTCACTACTCTGCACTCACTACTCACTACTCTGTACTCACTACTCTGCACTCACTACTCACTACTCTGTACTCACTACTCTGTACTCACTACTCTGTACTCACTACTCTGTACTCACTACTCTGCACTCACTACTCACTACTCTGCACTCACTACGCACTACACTGCACTCACTTCACACTACTCTGCACTCACTACTCTGCACTCACTACTGTGCACTCACTACTCTGCACTCACTACTCTGCACTCCCTACTCTGCACTCACTACTCACTTCTCTGCACTCACTACTCTGCACTCACTACTCACTACTCTGTACTCACTACTCTGCACTCACTACTCTGTACTCACTACTCTGTACTCACTACTCTGTACTCACTACTCTGTACTCACTACTCTGCACTCACTACTCACTACTCTGCACTCACTACGCACTACTCTGCACTCACTACTCTGCACTCACTACTCTGCACTCACTACTCTGCACTCACTACTCTGCACTCACTACTGTGCACTCACTACTCACTACTCTGCACTCACTACTCACTACTCTGCACTCACTACTGTGCACTCACTACTGTGCACTCACTACTCACTACTCTGCACTCACTACTGTGCACTCACTACTCACTACTGTGCACTCACTACTCACTACTCTGCACTCACTACTCTGCACTCACTACTCTGCACTCACTACTCACTACTGTGCACTCACTACTCCGCACTCACTACTGTGCACTCACTACTCTGCACTCACTACTGTGCACTCATTACTCACTACTCTGCACTCACTACTCTGCACTCACTACTGTGCACTCACTACTCACTACTCTGCACTCACTACTCACTACTCTGCACTCACTACTGTGCACTCACTACTGTGCACTCACTACTCACTACTCTGCACTCACTACTCTGCACTCACTACTCACTACTGTGCACTCACTACTCTGCACTCACTACTCTGCACTCACTACTCTGCACTCACTACTGTGCACTCATTACTCACTACTCTGCACTCACTACTCTGCACTCACTACTGTGCACTCACTACTCACTACTCTGCACTCACTACTCACTACTCTGCACTCACTACTCTGCACTCACTACTCTGCACTCACTACTCACTACTATGCACTCACTACTCTGCACTCACTACTCTTCACTCACTACTCTGCACTCACTACTGTGCACTCACTACTCACTACTCTGCACTCACTACTCACTACTCACTACTCTGCACTCACTACTCACTACTCACTACTCTGCACTCACTACTCACTACTCACTACTCTGCACTCACTACTCACTACTCTGCACTCACTACTCACTACTCTGCACTCACTACTGTGCACTCACTACTCTGCGCTCACTACTCACTACTCTGCACTCACTACTCACTACTCTGCACTCACTACTCTGCACTCACTACTCTGCACTCACTACTCTGCACTCACTACTCACTACTCTGCACTCACTACTCACTACTGTGCACTCACTACTCTGCACTCACTACCCACTACTCTGCACTCACTACTCTGCACTCACTACTCTGCACTCACTACTCTGCACTCACTACTCTGCACTCACTACTCTGCACTCTGGAAACTCACTACTCACTACTGTGCACTCACTACTCTGCACTCACTACTCTGCACTCACTACTCTGCACTCACTACTCTGCACTCACTACTCTGCACTCACTACTCTGCTCTCACTACTCTGCACTCACTACTCACTACTCTGCACTCACTACTCACTACTCTGCACTCACTACTCACTACTGTGCACTCACTACTCTGCACTCACTACTCACTACTCTGCACTCACTACTCTGCACTCACTACTCTGCACTCACTACTCTGCACTCACTACTCTGCACTCTGGAAACTCACTACTCACTACTCAGCACTCTGCACTCAGCTGATGGTGTCTGTGTGTGCATGGCAGTGGTGGTGTGCGTGTGTGCATGGCAGTGGTGGTGTGCGTGTGAGCATGGCAGTGGTGGTGTGCGTGTGTGCATGGCAGTGGTGGTGTCCGTGTGTGTATGGCAGTTGTGGTGTGCGTGTGTGCATGGCAGTGGTGGTGTGCGTGTGTGCATGGCAGCGGTGGTGTACGTGTGCATGGAACCTACTTGCAATCAGACGTGTTGGTTGTCACCAGAATGCTTCGTTACTGCTGCCGGTAATGCTGCTGGATGCTAGGACGTGAAGAGCACACCACTCACTTGAGTCGGGTCCAGCAACTTTTTGAATATCCGACCTCACTTCCTTCCAGAGGAGGATGCGAGGTCACAGCCGCGACACACATAACCACTGCCCGGGTCTCCATACTATTAGGCAGTGAGTCAGTGTTCATCTTTTTTTTCCCGCTCGCCAGCAGTTAAGTCACCCATTCTTTCAGCTCAGTTTTTTGATTCTGGTGGTTAAGTGACACCGCGGGAGCATTTCTTCATCGCTCCAGCGGTACTTAGTAATCGTCTCGGGCGGCATCAATGCTGTAGCGGCTGGGAGCCGACAGAGGGCACACTAACAGCAACAGTCATTGAGGTAATAAATAGCATGTGAATAAATGTGACATGCAGTAGACACGGCCCTGATAGGTAAGTGCCGGTGCTAAGCACCAGAAAGCACCGGTACAATTAGCAAAGCAACCCGCTTCTCCCTATGTACTGGCGACCTTAGGCCTGCTGCTTCAGCTGCGGGGTGCGCGCGCAGCCGTGAACGGCGGCTGCACGCGAGCACTAGCACGCAATCTGAGAGGCAGGGACGGCACGCGACTGGGGCAAGCCGGTGTGTCCTGTTGAAAGAGGGTACCCCTCCTTAGGTGCTCGGTGACTTGTTGGGGGCCTGTTGACGACTGTGCACCTGCCCGTCCTTGTGCAAGACAGTCTGTCCAGTGCGCACCCTCATTTGGCGAACGTCACCATGGAGCGCAAAGACACGCCGAGACGAGGTAGGAAGGGGGGGGTGTCTCTGTGTGTGCTTGCGCATGCGCTGCGGCGAGGGGGGATGTTCTGTATGTGTGTGTGTGAGTGTGTGTGGGTGAGTGTGTGTATGTGCGGCGAGGGGGGGGGGTCTGTATGTGTGTACGTGCGTGTGAGTCTGCTTCCAAGGAGCCATGGGAGACAGGAAGCGCGCGCGACCTGATCCCAGTTCCAAGGTTGCGCGTGCACCTCGCTTGTCTGTCTCCCTTGACTCCTCGAAAGCCAGAATGATTACAATAGAGTCTCGGAACGACAGATTGCTTTGCAATCTGTTCGCAGTTCCGAGACCTAAAAAGGAAGGCTCCAATAGCCTGAAAGTTTCTGCTGATGTACTTGCCGCTATGAGGTATTAAATGGAGAAAGAAACACAGGAGAAATACGAGCAGAATAAAAATAGATATGGGTAGAGCTCTGAGTGTCAAAAAAGGAAGGCTGTTTCGAAGATGCAACCAACAGCCGTTCCAGCCTGTAGTAAATGCAGTACTCCGCACAATGCCTCTGTGCCCCTGAAGCTCCTATGCCTCGTCCGGCAGCAATCTCTTCCAAGGCACCCGTCTCTCTGCTCAGTAGCCTTCAAGCATGACAAACAAAGCCTCCCCCGCCATACCTGGATTAATATTAATGGCCAATATCGGCCTCTGTATCCTCTAAGACCTCACTGATCACCTGGATCAACGCCGGCAATCCTGCAAAGCTGTGATATGGTGTAGCACTCGATACAACCTCAGAATGGCACGCAGACTGCCATTCGGTTCTTAAGGTTAAGTGGAGTGGATCTCACAGGGGGGAGTCTCAGAGGTGCATGATGGGAATGCACCAACATGCTCGCTCCTCTAATTCTAGTTTTAGCCCGATTAATACTCATTTCTTTAGCCATTCTTTCCAATTTTTCAAATGCACAACTAGCTTATTTTCTGGCATCAAATTCAAAAATACCAATTCGTCTAAAGTCAACTTTTGAACTTTACAATGATAAAAACCTTAATCTGTTAATTCTTCTAAATCTACTCGTTTTCAAAGATTATTTTTGACAAACCTTATCCCACTTTTTAACGATTCACCAGCCTCTGAATCATTTTCTTTTCCACTTGGTTCACTCAACTCAGGTTCTTGAATCTGAACTTGATCTGTGCATGATGACACGTACTTCTGTAGTAGTCTTTCTTTCTTTATTTATTTATATAAAGTGTTAAATAATTTTCTCCACATTAACAAAAAGGGAGGTAGAGGGAGCAAGGCTAGGGCTCACCCTCCTAGTATTATTAAGTCACACAAGATATCTGGGGACAGAGATCAAGATCCCAGCCGTAGTCTATGACTCTATTCCCAAAGCACACAATGGTGTTGGAATAGTGTCAATAGTTCCAAGAAAGGAAAAAAGGAAAAAAATTGAAAAAAATATTCCTTTTTTAGGTGTCCCCTCACTCACCAGGGTTACCCCACGGTGACATGCTTCATCATAGGGGCCATCCCAGCCCTCAACGGACTGGGGCGTGCTGGGACTTGCGGAATTACGTAGGAGCACTTACAAAAGACTATGTGTGGTGCAAGGAATGTGATGTGAAGGAGTGGAGTTTATGTGATTAGTTAAAATTACCTGCCTAGTGAGTTGCAAATACTTTATTCTGGCTCCTAGGTGGTAAAGCTAAAAATGGGGTAGAAATGGTAGGATACCTGAATTGTGATGGGTTTAGGTGTACCTAACAACTCCTGTCTGCCAACATGTTTCGTGCGTCCCCCTAGCACTTTCTCAGGGCTACACAGGGACCAGCCCTGTGTTCGCCAATCCTTATCCAAAGCCTAGTAAGCTATTAAATACAAACTGATAATAATAATTAATTCAATGCTGCAAATAAATGAGGCATGCATCTGGTACCTACGCAATCAAACTTAATCAGACCGGAGGGGTTTGCCTTGGTGAGACCAATTGTGGTATCCCGGCAGCAAATCTACCAGGATATTGTACCCCTACCGATTCCATGGGGCACAGTTAAGCCTTTTTTCATGACCACGTGATTAAGTTTGATTGCGTAGGTACCAGATGCATGCCTCATTTATTTGCAGCATTGAATGAATTATTATTATCAGTTTGTATTTAATAGCTTATTAGGCTTTGGGTAATGTAAACAGTATGCACTCTATGGAGAGAGTTTACACTGTACACAACAGGTCTGCTCCCAGTGGGAGGATCTAAGTGCAAATGTTTCCTAGTTCGTAAGTGCAGGCATCTCACAAAAAGTGAAGGACTGGTCTCACACACCACCTGGTGTCATGCTTCATCATAGACCAGTCCTCGCCCTCTAAAAATTGGTAGAGGGCGGGCATGCACCTGACGACAGGGATGCACTTCTAAACTAAGTGAGGGCACTTACAGAGGAAAGTGAGTTAAAATGCCATTACAGATGTCAAGTTTAAATTAATATTGCTGCCATCTATATGATGTTTTAAAAAAGGGTGATTGGTGTGTTGGCGAAGTAATTGTCCCCCCACCGATGTCAGAGGGTCAACATGTTTCTGCCAGGAGGTCCAGTAGGGTCCGCGGCATTCATCAGGACCTAAGTGAGACTGCGGGCTCCGCTCTAACCAAACTGTGGTGAGAGAGCCTGTGTAACATCAAGGAGCGAAGGCGAGCACACACATAGGCGCAGCAGCAGAGACCGCAGACCGTAACACTCTGGACCCAAGGGGTCTCCTGCGCTCACCCTCCTATGGAGCATTCTGTCCCATCCTAGGGGCTTTAGTTATTGAGACCATGTCACAGTGGAGTGTGATCCTATTCACCCCACACAGTAGATACCCTCTCACCACAGTTTGGTAAGAGAGGAGCCTGCAGTCTCTCATGAGAAATACATTTGAATATTAAAAATTATCACTTAAGAACAGTGTACACTCTATGCAAGATTTGGCCAAAAAGACACTATTTGTTCAAAATAAGCAATGTATGAAGGCAATAAATATTATACTACCCTCCCATTCATACTGGGGAGAAGCAAACAAGCACATGTACATAGCTTAATACCTGGTGTACACAGTCTTTAATGTTGCATGGAAATTGTGATCCTGAGACAATTCTGTCTTATAACGCAAGGCTGCTTAAAATACTTAGTATGTTGTATGTAAATTCTTCGCCTTATTACAGTCTTTCTTCTACAGAGCCTAAAAAGTTGTGTGAAACATGCTGAACACAATTTGTCAACTGTCACCTTCAAACAGGGTTACTCTTCAAAGCAAACATTTGTAATGTCTTCAATACTTATCAACAGCTATGAGGTATTATGAGGTATTATGAGCACATGCGGTTTGTAAACACTTACAACAGTTAGCTGGACGCAGGATGGACACAATCAGATAAGAAAGTACCATGGTAGTTATGTGCCAGTAGGTTAACTATAAATCAAACTACACACCCATTTGATGATGTCATTAATTATGTCATCAATGATGTTATTTAAGATGTTGTCAATCATGTCATAAATGATGTCATAGAGCATATAAGTAATGTAATATGTGAGGCCATAAGCAGTGCTTGGCGGGGCACAAGCTATAGTGAGCTCTACTTAATTTAGGGGAGGACGGCCGCTTGGCCCCCTCCCAAAGCCATATTAGGCCCTGCAGTCCCCATCAACTAGGGCCACTTCTTCAAATAAATGGGAGTGGGGCCACGCAGCCCCTCTTCCCAAGTCTTGGTAGGCCCTGGGGACCCCATCCTTTAAGGACATTACTCAATATACAGGGAGTGGTGTCGCACAGCCTCCCTTCCCGAGCCTCTTTAGGCCCTGGGGACCTCATCCTTTTGGTCTGTACATATGAGTTAAAAGGAGAAGGGTGTTGTGCGACTCCCTTCCCGAGCCTCTTTAAGCCTTGGAAACCCCATTACCCAGGGCTGTGTATATATGTTGAAAGGGGAGAGGGCTGCATGGCCCCCTGTCCCGATAGTCGTAAGGTCCTAGGGACCCATCCCCCAGGCCCATTTCTAAAGATAGAGGGGACAAAGATGCTGTTCCCCCTCCTCAAGTCTTTATCGTCCCCAAGGACGAAAACCGCCAGGCAACTTATTTAAATAAAATTTCCCCCTAGGGCCATAGACTGTTAAAGGTGGGTGTCCTGGGACTCACAGAGGGCACCACCATATAGTCATGGGGGTTGTGGGGGGAGCCCCAAGGCATCCTCAACCATAGCCAGCTGCCCACATGCAGAGGAAGCTGACATTGCTCCCATCCAGAGAAAAGAGCTCCTAATGCTGCTCTCTCCCTGCAGCAGAAACATTTTGATCTGTTTCCCTGCCGTTTTAGATAAAAAAAATCACCTTTTTTTCATTATTTCATCAGGGGGTAGGTTCCCCGGGCCTATAAATAATTCTTCATTTTGGTGGTCGCCAGTAGGTAGTTATAGTTAGGATTTTTTTCAATGCAAAATCTCAAAATTCCATTGTGAATAACTTTGGCGCCGGTTGACGAATCTGCCTGAAAATTTCCTCAAATTTGCCTCGCGGAAATCCGGTCCTTCCTTTAAAGTTTGGGGGGGATTCATCAAGCGGGGGCCGAGATAAAAGGGGGGTCCCAAAACGTGTTTTCTCCATGTTAATTTCCATAGGGCGGTCAAACTCACTTTTAGCCCGAACGGCTGAATGGATTTCCACCAAACTTGGCAAAATTGTAGGGACTGGTAGCCCGATGTGCCTTTGCTATGTCTCAAGATAAGTGCTCCAGTGGATTTTGAGTAATTTAGGTTCAAAAAAATATATATATCTATGGCCGTGCCCCGGTACGCGCACCGAGGAGCGCCGCGGGCGCGACACGCGAGATGCGCACGGAAAGCTGATTGGCTCTCGGGTGTCTGTAAACATTCGAAACAGTCCGGACCGGCCGCCATCTTGTGTCTCGGTAGGATAGAGAAACAAGAGGTGGAAAAAAAGGGGGGAAATGACCATAAGGGGGCAGGGTAGACCCCCCCTGATCCCCTATGTTTGATGTGGGGGCTATAAAAGGGCCCCGCGGTGCAATATTTATATATATATTTTTTTTGATTTGCACGGGGGGAGCGCCTGGTACGCGCACCGGGGAGCGGACCGGGGAGCGGCCCATGGGGAAAGAAGAATGACAGAGTTTTAAAAAAATGTAGCCTTTTTTTATAAATTGGAGGTAGTTCTAAAAAGAACTGTTTTTGTTCTTCTTTTTGTTTTATATTTTTTTAGTGTTTTTGTAACATTTTGTACTTTTTTTTGGCGTTAATTAACTATTTTATATATTTTTTTGTTATTTTTATGGGGAGAAACGAAAAAACAGGGAATTGAAAATGGCTCAACTGGAGCAAAAAAAAAATAAGGAAAAATTAGGGTTTTTTGGGGCATTTGTGGTTGTCCCCAGCAAGGACGATGAACTTTATGCTCAGTTCACCATAGGAGATGGTTTTACCACAATGAATACATGTTATTCGGAAATCCGCAAACCGTGGCTGAATGCAAGGGATCGTCTCCCTTGCCTCTGGTCCCGATGGAGTGGGTTGCTTTCTTTTGGAGGTGGTGCTTGAAGATTGGGGAGGGTTAATGGCCAGTTCCCTCATCTCTGCAGCAGAATAGTTTATCGGATGCCTGCGCTGCATGTGGCGAATCATGGTGTTGTTTCCAAAAGAGTATTTTTTATTAGGGTTCCCTCTTGAAAGTTCCATGCCACAGATTAGGCAAGTCACCTTGGCCGCATTGACTTTTTTCTTGCCCTCTGGGATCGAAAAAAACTCCCATACAATGTGGGGTCTTGGCTGGTATGGGGTATTGTATTCTTGCAGCCACCTTCTCCTCCCCTCCTCCTCCTCCTCCTCCTCCTCCTCCTCCTCCTCCTCCTCTTGTTGACCACCAATGTAATCTTGTGGTGGTCCTCTTGGTGGTTGTGGTGGTGGTGCAGATGCTCCAGCTGCTGCTGCTACTGTAGCCATTTCAAAGTACAAAATATACCTCAAAGATTGCAAAACAGGTCTTCCTAAGTCAAAGGACAAAGTCAGAATAAGGAAAAAAGGTGGGGTCTTTTATCATTTGGAAAAAAAAGGCCTGAACCAATGAGAAGTGTTATTTTCAGGTCACAAGACCAGGGATTTCATCATTATGAAACCAAAACTGTTCTGCACCAATAAAAAGTGTTATTTTCAGATCACATGACCGACGCGCTTACGCGGCATGCTCCGGGTCGCGTCGCGTAAGCGCGTCAGATGTTTACGTTGCGCGATCGTATTCGCTCGAGTGCTTCCGGGTGCACTTACGCCGTGCGTATCACGTGGATGCGGCTACGCGATATGTCATGATGATGTTTTCGTTCGCGGCAATAGCGCTAACGGGACGCTCTCCGGTGCGCGTCCTGGGGCGCTTCAAAAGACTACGTTTTCCGGGGCGCTCACCGGGGCGCGCCCCGGGAGCGCTCCAGGGTAAAAAAAAATAATTAAAAAAATATATATATATACATTAAAAAAATTGTTTAAAATACAAATAAAATATAGGATTCATTCATTTTCAAAAATATTACATTTCATAGCTATAGACATTTGCTATTAACAACATTTTGAAATTCAAAGAAAAAAACATAGGTTTGGGGCCTTATATATAGTTAGGAATTAGCATTTAAAAAACCTATGAAATTCACTGAAAAAAACCATAGGTTTCACACCAGTTATAGTTAGGAATTAGCATTTAAAAAACCTATGAAATTCACTGAAAAAAACATAGGTTTCACATCCGTTATAGTTAGGAATTAGCATTTAAAAAACCTATTAAATTCACTGAAAAAACCATAGGTTTCACACCAGTTATAGTTAGCTGGAAATTTTACTGACATAAAACCATTGAAATTCCCACGTTATAGTTAGTTGGACTCACTATAACTTGCGCGCCTGCAACTCGCTGCTGATGACGTCACATATTACATCACTCATGACATGGTCAGTGACATCACTCATGACATCACTGATGACACCATCCAGTGAATGTGTGTCTTTCTGAAAAATAAATATGTTTTATATATGTATATGAAAAAGGACGATGGAAGAATAAATGTTTAAATAAGTGTGTTAATGGATGGAGCGGAGCGGAGCTGGCCAAAATTCTGGAAAATTACACGCAGATTCCTCAATCGGCGCCAAAGTTATTCCCAATAGAATGTTGAGCACATACAGATATATAATTTGCTCAAATTCAATTTTCTCAAAAGCTACTGGAGGGATTTTCACCAAATAAAGAAAAGGCACTACTGCATACCTGTCCCTACCATTTTGCCCAGTTTGGTGCAATTCCGTTCAGCCGTTTTGGCTGTAGCCGTGTCTAAAGGTCCCATAGAAAATGCAATTTGAAACATTTCAAATTCAATTTTCTCAAGAACTACTGGAGGGATTTTCACCAAACATAGCAAAGGCACATCTGCATACCAGGCCCTACCATTTTGCCAAGTTTGGTGTAATTCCATTCAGCCGTTCGGGCTGTAGCCGTGTCTAAAGGTCCCTATGGAAATTAACATGAGGAAAGCACGTTTTGGGACCCCCCTCTTTTTCTCAGGCCCCGCTTGACGAATCCCCCCGAAACTTTAAGGAAAGGAGCGGAGCGTAGATGAGCAAATTTAAGGAAAATTACACGCAGATTCCTCAATCAGGGCCAAAATTATTCCCAATAGAATGTTGGGGATTTCCTATGGTAACTAGGTCCTAACTATATATGTATAAGTAACCACAGATTTACTATTCTCATCTCCGCACATGTTTTCCTTGGCACTATATATCTGTAAGGTATGAAGATTTGAAGTTAATAGCAATGAATTGCTAAATTATTCACTTGTAGTGATGGGTCTTCACCATGGGAATTTGTCTCTGGTAAGAACTGACCATCATGCATGCCTTAACTACTTCATGCCTTGATTATGGTAATTTCTCACATTTAGGAGCTACCAAGTCTGCTGTGAGACAACTCCAGATTGCACAGAATGCAGTGACTTGCCTGCTCTGTCATATTCCAAAATTTGAATAGGTCTTGCTGTATCTCCATACTTCATTGGCTCCTGGTTTATAAGAGAAACACATTTAAGGTTGTTTGTTGTATGTATAAGGATATGACAGAGTCTTGACCTCAATTTCTTAGTGACCTGGTCCATCCCTATTGTCCAGAACGATGTTGTGATCAGCGAGCCATAAATTATTTGTGATCCCCCATAGAAATAGGCACGGATAGGGGGTTGTTCTTCTGTCTTTATACGAATCACATGCTAGACCTCCCTTCCTCGTAAGTTACTATTTTGTCCTTGATTTGAGAAGTGTAAGGAACTGATAAAAACCTGATTCTTTTAACTACTGGTTCTTTAATTTTTGCTGCAGCAGTGTTGTAAGCTTCTTTGGTGCAGCCATGCAACATTTAGAGAACATTCTACTATATATATAAAAAAAAAGCTGGAATAGCCCCCCATGTACAACTAAGGCAGAATAAAAATGTACCCTACTATTTTAGAACCTTGGAAGGCTGAATGTTGCCCATTATTTTGTCATTTGGGCAATCAATTTTTTAAGAAAAAAAAGGTAGATGCAGATAATCAGTATCCGGTTAAAAAATAGTGGCCCTGAAAACAAAGAGGTGGGTTGGGTGTTCATGAGTTCAGAAAGAACATCCATGTTGAATGACTAGTGTTACAAGTAAAACACTTTCCTTTTTGCTATGAAAAGTTTCTGACATACATACATAGTAGTACACCAGCAAGCCACCTCAAACCTAAAATGTAATCCATTCCGTAGATCCTCTTTAAGCCGATAAATTATGAAGAGAAGTCTCACCAGCCAGCCTTTCTGTCTATGGGTACGTGTCTAAATATAATGCATGGCAAAGGTAAGGACTGACCAGTATGTATCAGAGTTACAAATCCCAGGAATGGGGAATGTTTTTGTTAAAGCAAAAGTAGCTGCCTTACCCGCTGTAGAATGGTCCCTGAGCTTTCCAAGTAAAATTGTGTTAGCTTTTTAATACAAGATAATGCAAGAAAGTAACCCCCTGGCTATTGCCTCTTTAGATAAAGTTAGGCCTGTCCAGACAATATCATAATTTATAAAAGATGAATGACTTTATAAACCACCTTAGTCTATTTTAGATAAATCTGTAAAACCCTCTTGACATCAAGGATTTGTAATGACTTGGGGATCCTAGAATTCAGAATACAGCAGGCCAGGAAATAGCCTGATTGATGTGAAAATCATTAAAAGACTTTTGGGAAGAAAAGAAGTATGAGTTTGTAAAGACAATTTTTTTTAAATGGAAAAACATTGACAGTTCGTAATGACTCAAAGCCTGAAGTTAACTTCAACTAGAGGCATACATAATATCTACTACAAAAAATGCAACACACCAAGAAAATCAGCTGTACTCATTTGTTTTAAAAGGAGGGCCTGTCTTGGTAAAGAATACCATATTCAATTCCGAAGAACCTTTAAGAAATTCTTAATCACTGAATGTAAGAAACAGGGCTGTAGGTTAGGGGGCGGGGTAAAACCCTACAAAAGCAGAAATCACAATCCTTGTCAGGTGAGTCACAAGCAAACTCCAAGTTAACCTGAGCTCAACCCCCTGGTAGTTTGGCACAGAGCAGTCAGGCCTAACCTAGAGGCAGCGTGTAAAGTATTTGTGCAACACTTCAAACAGTAACACAGTGAACACACACCGCAAAAGGATCCCACACCAGATTTAGAAACATTTATTATTCTTTAGTAAATAAAACAAACTAACAAAAATCCAATTAGTAGGACAGGAGATATGCATATTTAAAGATTTCAGTCAAAATAGCACTAAAAAGCATAATGTGGAAACTGTAGATATGTGGTTGAAAAGAACGGAACAAAGTTGCAAGTTGAGGTGACCGTGATGGCGTGCGGGTTGGCTACATAGACCCAGTTAGGTCCACTGTACAGAGTACCTTAGATCCTGTTTGAAGAGTGTTACGAGGTCCCGTGCTGTGGCTGTATTGTGCAGCCAAAAAGATGGGTCAGTTCCGAGGAGCTGAGGACCTGCAATGTGAGGTCCTGCTTCATGGGTAGGATCCCAACAACAAGGGTTTGCAATGCAAAGTCTTGTGTCAGGAACAGTTTGCTCTGTTGAGGTAATGCCTTGGTTCCAGAGAGCATTTAGGCCACAATACGAGAATCTTCATCATCATCGAGGGCGCTGTCGCTAGAGATTTGCACCACAAGGACCTGCATTGGGAACTAGTATCTCAGGTGGTGGTTATGATATGGGTTGTTAGGTCGATGCAGAGTCCTTTGCACCAAGAGAACCCGTGCAGCAGGGACAGTGCTTCAGTTCCACTCAGGTTTGAGGAGATGTGCCCATTCTGCTGGGTCCACAGATGCCCTAGCAGAGCGCATTCAGCCCCACTTCCATGGGTCCAGGACGGGGGGGCTCCACTTGGCCTGGTAAGAGTCATAGATGGCACAGTACAGGGGCTTTGTTTAAGACCTTTGGACCCTTCTGTCTCAGGGGGTCAAGTCAGGAGTCCAGACAACTAGACTAAGTAGACTAGACTAAATAGATGCAGGCCCAGTCCTTCTCACTCTGGCAGCCTGTCAGCATAGCAGGACAACAGTTCCTTCAGAGCAGATGACCTTTCAGCAGCACAGCAGTCCTTTGTCCATGTTGAGTATTAATAGGTCTAGAGGTCTGAAGAATTGGTTTCTAGGGTAAAGTATTTATCCATGGCCCTTCCTTTGAAGTGTGAAAATTGTATAGCGGTTTTCCTTTGACTTCCCATGCATCCTGCTTTCTCTGTCCTCTGTCCAAATTACCTACAGGGGGTATGCAGACCTTTATATGGATGCAGAACACAGCCTATTCAAGACAGTCTTTATTGTTCATTTAATTGAAATCACTACAATATACTACATTTTCCATGTGTGGAGAAGTAAGGAAAAAGAAACAAAGTTCTAAATACATAAACGCCATGCACACTCCTACTAGGGTAAATAAGTTTACTAAAAACTATAAAATCTTAAAAGCAATACTACGAACTAGAACTAAAGTGCTGTTGCGTAAGGATCGCACCTCCTTCTGAAAACCCAGCGTACACGTCCTTTAGGTGGGCCCTTTGCCCAAAAAAATAATGTTCATTTATAAAGTTACAAAAACCTTTATGTCAGCTGCCCCAGCATTTGTTATGACTAAACATTTGAAACAACATGTTTTTCCTTGTTTTGGTGCAGGATACATGGGTTGACTTGTAGGAAATGCTTGTTTAGTCCTCTAGTCTTAATCGTTTTTTTCTCCTTATGTGCCTGGGATTTGTGTTAAGAGAAATTCGAGGCAGGACTCGTATTTTATTGTGGGCATGGGACTGTTATTTTGCTTTGTAAGCTGTTTGGACATTGTCATTAAAGCTTGGTGTCCAACTAGTTGCAGCTTGTGACTTTAATGGTATGTGTCAGTGAAGCCTGATTTGCATCTACGAATTTCCCTGGTCGGGCCACAATCTGTGCTCTGTTGGAGGAAAAGCACAGGTTTGAGACTTCTCTGCAGTGTCTAAAGCCATAAGCCCTGCAAATTGAGAATACCAGGCAGTGCCACTCTCTTGTCATCTGCTCAGCAGGTGAAGGTAAGATTCACGTTGGTAGCTACATAGACAACAAGTGGGTGAGTTATCTTGCTGAGCCCAGGATGGATTGAAGTCCACATTAGGCAGTTCAAGAAGTCTCATGTAGGTGATTCTTTTCCGGGCTAGGACAGTCAAGGCTTGCTCAAAGTATGGCTGAGGTTTTCACAGGATATAAGAGGCATCAAGTGTAGAAAGATTGGGTTGGCAGTGTAAACTTTCCAGGTCCCTTTCAAATGATATTTTCTTAACTTGTGCACTCACTGTCTTTTTCCAAGCTGTGGCCAGGATATCAAGGTTATGTAGATTTTGAACTTCTATTTCAAGTAGACTTGTAGCGGCTGCCAACTGTACATCCCAAGGGGAACCATCCTCTTCAATTAATGTTTTAATGTAAGCTTTCAGTGAAGGTGCTGAGGCATGCAAAGTACTAATGCAGTATTTTATTATGTCCCCTGAGCACATAATATCCGGGCCGGCAAATCCCAACTCATGTCTCACTCTTTTCTCTCCTGGCCTGCCGGGGGAGTGTTCGGACCTACATGTAAGCAGAGATTCAGAGGTTCATTAGGTACTTGTTGAATGCGCCAGGAAATACTAGATGACTGTAATTAAGAGAGGGACCAAGTTTTGCTCTAAGAACTTTCAGGATGGGTTTTGCAGTCAGACTGTGAAGTCGCTGGTTTAGGCATTTTAGACTGTAAATTATGCCGGCCCCTTACTTCTTAGGTGTTTTAGGTGGGCTGCTAGTTTTGCCCTTTCTGATTGCCTGACGCCAAGGTAGTTGTAACTAGTGCATGCTGTAATTTGCAGGTCGCCTAGGAGCCATTGAGCTGTTTTCTTTTGCTGGTACTTCCCAAAGATGACTATCTCGGTCCTTCAGCCTATTTAAGTGTAAGTACAGCTGTGCCCAACTCCGTTGTCTCATCTTGCCACTGAAGGCCCACCCAGGTACACCTAAGCTCTCTATTTTGTGGCTGTCAAGAAGGAATACACACAGCCCAACTGTCAACTATACCAAGTCATGTGTCTTAAAATCAGTGGTAAACTCTGGTCTACTGGTGAAGTTCACAGAGTCTTGCCACTCCACGAGTTTACAAAAAACTCTGCCACCACAGCATGGCACAGTTTACCTGCACCCGGCTCACCCTTGGTTCAAAGCGTGAGCACAGTGAATGCCAGTGGAAATGATAAGAGACTGGTGCACTGCATGCACTACAGAAGTGTCTTTTCTGCAGTTAAGCAGAGATCTTTAGCAACTTCTGATATATGGTGACCATCAACTGTTACCTGGGAGGACAGGTCCTCGCAGCATAGAGTAGACTGTAGCCAGGCACATCAAACTGGCATTTGATTCCAAGCCATTAACTCAGCTCGGGCTCATTAATCTGCAGGCGCAGCATTAATCACATCGAAATACACACTGCTGCAAAGTTGGATGCTCCCATGCCTGTTTGACAACTAACTCTGACCGGAAGCTTTAACTTCTGCATGTGGCTCTTGGCGCCCTTTAGAGAGACACAGAGTCTCTGTACTTTCAGTAGAAATGATGAAGACTGAATAGTCACTTAGGCTGTAATATGTTGACATTATCTGAGCGTGCTTTCTGCATCCTTCACGGACATCCCTCCTGGCACAAGATGGAGGGTTAAGGAGAATGTAGGAGCCCCAGGGTTGAGACAAATGTTAGAGGGAGAGAAGACGGGGTGGCTGAGAGAGTAAGAGAAGGAGTGGTGGAGAGGACCAGGAGAGAGAAGGAACAGAATGAAAGGGAGAGTGAGAGTTGACAATAGAGGGCTGAGAGGAAAAAGGGGAGGGGGAGACAAAGGAGGAGGAGAAGGGAGTGAAGCATAGGAGAACAGGTGGAGGGAAGAGATGTGGAGACAAGAATAGAATGAAAAGAAAAAACATGGTTGGAGATGGAGTCTGTGAGGGTACAAGGATAGAGGCAACATGTGGTGGGCTATTGATGAAAAAGAAAAGGCCCACGCACAAGTAGGAGGTAGAAGATCAAGTCTCTACCTATACACAAGTAAGTGTTATCTGAGAGTTTATGCTTTGGAATAATACCATTACAAGACCACCTGTCACGTTCAGTATCTGTCACAGCCTGAATGTGTGGTAATACCAATGTTTAATTTCGTGCTTCGTGCTCTACTTCTGCCTGTCTAAGCGCAAGTATGAGCCTCTAAGGGTGAATCAAGTTCCCGATCTGCAGATCACAGACGATGTCAGCAGAATGCGTTCCCAGCAGAGAGTGGCAGGAGGGCTCCATATTAGATGACATGTGCAGCAAACACAATTACAAATTATTATTTTTTCACAAAAAAGTGGTACTATTTTACATGAAGCGATATGTGATTTATCACAAAAACATGATATTGACTTCTGAGCAGGAAAGGTAACTGTGCTGTGTAGCAAAACATAATAATTGGTTTGTTGCTGCATTCTCTGACACGGTTTTTGCACTAATGTCCACAGTAAAGCGGCAAGTCGCTACGTCCAACTCTGCGTTAGCATAGACTACCACCGTGATAACCTAGTGCCATTTGAATTATGGATGCTTCACTCATAAATACATGGCAGAATGTTGGCCTGTGAGTGTTTATTCACGTCAAGGGGCATGTTTCTGTGTTATTTCTGTCTTTGCTGCAGTCACATCAAGGAAATGTAGCACCATGCTTCTGTTACAACCCCAACACATATGAGCGGACCCATCATTAAGTTCTTTGGAGAAGGACATCCTTGGTCAACTATCATGGCAATCGAGAAACTGAAAGTGGACCGAGGGGCGAGTTAGTTTGCACCTATGTCTTACTGCTCGCCGTTGATGCCTCATAGCTTTTGCTAAATTATATAGATCACATGATGCTCGTCTTTACTAAGGAGGCTGGACTAGGGACTCAACTTGAGAACTGGAGGTGGCATACTCATTACTTAGGATGCAGGCTGGGTGGCTATCATTGGCAGAGGTCTACCCCTTAGATCAGCTCCCTACTGCACAGGAAAGAATGTTGAAGAGTTCTAGTTTCTACTTTGCCTCATTAGCAGTTACTTTTTCATTGCCTTGTTATAAGTTCTTCTAATTAAACCCCCACATGTCGCTAACCACAAACACAGGGTGGAAATCAGGTCATGCAGAAGGTATGTTATATACATATGCAGCTTCTCTGCCTGGGAGTGAGAAAAAGGTAGGAGTAACTCATTGGAAATCAGTGGAGTTTTTATGTAACTCTGTGGAATTTCACAGAGTAAAACTCCACAAGTTCCGCTCACCCCTACATAAGACCCAGAGACAAGCTACAGACACTAAACGGCTACAGCCGGAAAATGGCAACTTTCTGAAAGTAGCATTTTTAACTTTGTAATGTAAAATCCGACTCTACAATGACAGAGGATTTTTCCTTACAATTCCAAAGACACCAAATAAAATGATCTGGGCACCTGCTCCCATTTGGAATTATAGCCTATTAAGTGTGATAAGGTAACTCTTGTTTTCACTTAAGGGAGAGGTAGGCCCTGCAGTAGTGAAAAACAAATTTAAGAATTTTTCACTACCTAAAGGTACGTGTGCAACATTTTAAATACAGTGCACTCTGCCCTCTTGGCTGTCCAGGGCATACCCTAAGTGTGACTTTCTTCTATTGAAAAAAAAGTTTACGTTTGGGCGTGTCAAAAGGTTTTTTCCCAAGGTCGAAATAGCAGTTTCAAACTGCACACACAGGCTCCAGTGGCAGATCTGAGACATGTTTGAAGGCTACTTAATTGGGTGGAATAATCAGTGTTACAAGCTCTCTACTTTCATTTAATTTACAGGCCCTGGGGACATGTAGTACCACAATGTTAGGTACTTATAAGTAAATTAAATGTCCTAATTGGGTGTAAACCACTGTTTCCATTAGAGGAGGGAGCACAAACACTTTAGCACTGGTCTGCAGTGGTGCACATAGTCCTAAGGCCAAAAAAATGAGATCATGAGGCTGCCCATCAGAAAATGTATATTATTCAAAACCCTGGTTCTGATGCATAGGGCAGTGTATTTAGCTGGTCTAGATTATCTGATGAAGTAATTTGCTCAGTAACGTCCTTCTAGAATGATGCCTTTTTCCTCTGCCTTTCTCCTATCGATTCCTGGCTTCAGACAGGTCCACAGGGGAAGGAAAGTCTTTTCCCTTCTGGCAGCTAAAGCCTGGAACAAACTCTTATGCAATTTATGTCAGATTCCCCTCGCGACTGCATTCCGTAGGACATTGATATCCTGGCCCTTCCCTGTGTGACTGTGAGATGTGTGTTAGCTGGTCTGTTTGCCCTTTAGCGCAGGGACACTCCTTGGAGTAGATGTGTGCCTTATATGTCTCTTCATTCTAAAATTCAAATGTAAAGGACTCAATGCCAATGCAATCACGCTTTCCTAGGGTCCAACTTTGGAAACTTTGATAATTACCACTGTTTTTCTGACTTCGATGTTGAAAGCCTCAAACATTCTGTCTGATTTGAGACTTCCACTTAAGACCTATGCTTCAGCTGGCCACCATTGATGGGCCCCTAATTGGATCTCACCTGCAACCACATCCATGGGGGTCTGAATGAGGACTTTTCACCAGAAAAAAATACTGCATTTGAAAGTAAATTTTCCATTGGGACAAAACTGCTCCCTGGCTCTGACCTGCACTCCAATGCGGTCTGCCTCATCTTTTGATTTTGACCCGGTCTACCGTGACCAGATGCCTGCAGCTGGTGCTTTGCACTTTTTGGCACTAGAATCATTTAAAACTTTAAAACATCATGTCTCTTCTTTCCCACCTCAGATTTTCTTTGTTTTGTTTCCATTTGCTCATTAAGATTTACTCTAGAGTTATATTGTTGTGTATTTTCTACTTTTCACTGTTTTGGTACATTCATACTATGTTAAGCCTGTCGGCACAGTACAAGATCTACCAAGGGTGCTGCTCAATTTTAAGGTATTCGAGACCTAGCTGGACGTAGTAAGTACTAGTTTCATCATTGCTTGAAGAGTTTGGAATTTAACTAATAATCCACTTTCTCACAAGACACAAAGCAAAATTCAGAAATTATAAAGATTATGAATTCCAAATTGCTTCAACTGAAAACACCAAAATAAACTGGACTGTATGCCAGTGGCGATTGGTCATCTTTGAGAGATGTGGGGCTTGCTACTTGCTCCAGATTTTAACCAGTGACTGGAACGAGAGAACCTGGCTTCTAGGGTGGCTCTTTGGGGCTACTCTTCTTGAGACAATTTAGAAACCGATCGGGTAAAATAGTGCATTTTAAATCACAGTTTTCACTTAAATTTGCTAAAAAATGATACGCTCTAAAAGGCTACTCATTAAATACTTAGGCACTTTCAGTTCTCATCACGCCTGAAAAACCCAAGGAATCGATTCTATTTCTTTTAAAATGTTGCTGGGTGGGCCACCCCCTCACCATATGCCAATAATGATCTCCCACATACCCGGGCCAACAATTTGTCATGCCCAGTGCAGTGCAAATACTATGGGACTTATTTACAGGTCCCTTGTGCCACCAGTCCATCACTTTTTGTGAAGCACCTGAAGCGCATTTTGCTACCCTATATTTACAATGACAAAAAAAGCCACCCTGCTTGACTTTTGCTGTCCTTTTACACATAGCACTTTGCGTGAAAGGGGTGTTCCATGGGTGTTGTTGTGAGAGTTTTAAATCAACGCCCATGGAACCTGACACATTTCTAGATTTAAGAGAACGTAAACCTGGAAATGCATCTGAATGCTACTCCTGCCCGGGGAAGGTGTAGGGAGGCGCAACAAGTTCAAGTTCAAGTTCAGGCATTTGTATAGCGCACTACTCACCCAGAGGGTCTCAAGGCGCTTGAGGGAGGGTGGGTGCATTACTTATCGAATAGCCAGGTTTTTAGCTGCTTTCTGAATGAGAGGTGGTTCTGTGTAAGTCGGAGGTGAGTGGGGAGAGAATTCCAGGTCTTGGCTGCTAAGTAGGAGAAGGATCTTCCTCCCATGGTGGATCTGTGGATGCGCGGAATTGCGGCGAGGGCTTGATTGGATGATCGTAGTTGGCGGGTGGGTGTGTAGAAGGACAGTCGTGTGTTGAGGCATTCGGGTCCTAGGTCGTAGAGGGCCTTGTGTGCGTGGGTGAGGAGACGGAACGTTATTCTCTTGTTGACGGGGAGCCAGTGGAGATCCTTCAGGTGACCGGAGATGTGAGCCTGACGGGGAATGTCCAGTATGAGTCTGGCTGAGGCGTTTTGTATGCATTTGAGTTTTTTCTGTAGTTTGGCTGTGGTCCCGGCGTAAAGGGTATTTCCATAATCCAGTCGGCTGGTGACCAGTGCGTGGGTGACTTTCTTTCTTGCTTCGGTGGGGATCCAGCGGAAGATTTTTTTGAGCATGCGTGGGATGTTGAAGCATGAGGATGAGACGGCGTTGACTTGTCTGGTCATCGAGAGGGAGGAGTCTAGGATGAAGCCCAGGTTACGTGCGTGATCTGTAGGTATGGGTGCTGTGCCCAGGGCTGGTGACCACCATGAGTCGCCCCAGGCAGAGGGGCATGATCCTAAGATGAGGACTTCCGTTTTGTCTGAGTTAAGTTTTAAACGGCTGTTCTTCATCCATTCGGCTACTTCTTTCATTCCTTCGTGTAGATTGGTTTTGACGGTGTTTGGATCTTTGGTGAGAGAGAGGATTAGCTGGGTGTCGTCCGCATAGGAGATGATGTTGAGGTTGTGTTGACGCCTAATGTGTGCGAGGGGACTCATGTATACGTTGAAGAGGGTGGGCTGAGTGAAGATCCTTGTGGTACACCACAGATGACTTCGGTGGCCTCTGATTTGATTGGGGGGAGGCGGACTCTCTGGGTTCTACCGGCAAGGAACGAGAAGATCCAGTCCAAGGCTTTCCCTTGTATTCCGACGTTGTTGAGGCATTGTATGAGTGTGCTATGACATACTGTGTCGAAGGCGGCGGAGAGGTCGAGTAGGATGAGGGCAACTGTTTCTCCGTTGTCCAGTAGCGTTCGGATGTCATCTGTAGCTGCGATGAGGGCGGTTTCGGTGCTGTGTTCGGCTCGGAAGCCGGACTGTGAAGGGTCGAGGGAGTTGTTGGATTCGAGGAAGGCGGCGAGCTGACTATTGACGGCTTTCTCAATGACTTTGGCAGGGAATGGGAGGAGAGAGATGGGGCGGTAGTTCTTAAGTTCAGAAGGGTCTGCTGTGGGTTTCTTCAGAAGGGCGCTGAGTTCGGCATGTTTCCAGCTTTCCGGGAAGGTAGCAGAGTTGAAGGAACAGTTGATGACATCACGGAGATGGGGTGCGATGATGGAGTCTGATTTGTTGAAAATGTGGTGGGGACATGGGTCGGTTGGCGATCCTGAGTGAATGGAGTTCATCAGGCGGATGGTGTCTTCAGTGGTGATTGGGTTCCAGGTGAAAAGGTTGTGAGAGTGCTGTTTTAGTTCGGAGGGGGGTGGAGTGGGCTGTCTAATCTGATTGGTTTTCAAAGCTGTTATGTATGTCGGCGATTTTGTTGTGGAAGAAAGAGGATAAAGAGTCGCAGAGGTCTTGGGAGGGAGTGATGTCGTTGGTGCCGGCGGTGGGGTTTGTAAATTCTTTGACGATGTTGAATAGTTCCTTGCTGTTGTGGGCATTGTTGTCGAGTCGATTCTTGGATGCTGATTTCTTGGTGGATCGGATCAATTGGTGGTGTTTGCGGGTGGCGTCCTTGAAGGTGGTCAGGTTGGCAGAGGTTGGGTTTTTTCTCCAGGTTTTCTCGAGGGACGACATAACTTCTTGGATTTTTTAAGGTCGTCGTTGAACCAGGGGGCCTTTTTGCTCCCTTGTTTGATATGATGGTTTTTCAAGGGTGCTAATACGTCAGCGCTGTGGGTGATCCATTGTGTGAGTTTGGTGTAAGCTAGGTTTGGGTCCGATGATATGGCGGGAGGGTTTTGGTTTAGCAATGTGAAGAGTTGGTCGTTGGTGATTTTGTTCCAGTTTCTTCGAGGAATAGGTTGTGGGGGGTTGTGGGTCGTGGACTTTTTGTAGTTGAAGTGAACGCAGCTGTGGTCTGTCCAATGGAGAGCTGTGGTGTGATCGAAGGAGATGTGTTTGCTGGAGGTGAAGATAGGGTCGAGCGTGTGTCCGGCAAGGTGGGTGGGGGTGTCAACAAGTTGTTGAGTCCGTGATTGGCCAGGTTGTCCAGAAGGGTGGTGGTGTTGCTGTCGTTTTTCTTTTCCAGGTGGAAGTTGAGGTCACCCAGTAGAATGTAGTTCTCGGAGGTGAGGGCATGTGGGCTGATGAAGTCTGTGATGTCTTCGTTGAATTGGGTGCGGGTACCTGGTGGTCTGTAGATGAGGGTGCCTCTAAGTGTGGTCCTGGGGTTGGTGTGGATCTGGAAATGAAGGTGTTCGGCGGTCGCGAGGTTATCGTCGGAGCTGGTTGTGATTCGGATGGTGTTCTTATGGACGATGGCGATGCCTCCTCCTGTTTGGTTGGTGCGGTATTTTCGGATGATCTTGTAAGCGTTCAGGATGGCCATGGCGATGTTGGGCGCTGATGAAGTGTTCAACCAGGTTTCTGTGAGGAAGGCGATGTCCGGCGATGCAGTGTCGAGAAGGTCCCAGAGTTCAGTGGCGTGTCTGTGGACCGAGCGGGTGTTCAGCAGGGTGCATTTCTGGTGGTTGGAGTTGGATCTGTGTTTGGAGGTAGTGGATTTGGAGTGGGTCCTAGTGCAGGCGAACTTGCAGGAGTGGCAGGCGAATGGACCATGGGTGAGTCCTGGGGCAGCCTCGCAGCATAGTGGTGTGCGTCCGGGGTTAAGGGCCAAGAGGGTAGCTGCGTCATACGTTATGCGGGTGGAGTGGAATTTGCGGGGGTCAAGGGGTCTGGCGCTGGGCGCGGTCCAGGAGCAGACGGGCGTAGACTGGCTTACCTTTGGCGCACCTTCGGCGCGCATGGGACGCGACCGCTGCGCGTGAACTCTGCGCGCGACAGCATCTGTCATATGTGGATGGAGGAGGGGAAGGGGCGAGGGTGGAGCAGCTGGGAGGCGGGAGCAGGGTGGAGGGCTGGGCTGGGAGGCACAACAAACAAACAACAAGATGGCTGCAAGCCACAAGTAGGAACAGGACGAGATTGGGCATGACCTAACTAAGCAATATCGACTGGGCAGCACAATCAGGCAACAATATGCAGAGCGAGTGGCACAGCAATAGATTATGGCACAGTACAATACAAATCACGGTCTGCTCATAAAGCGCTGCGATGATTCTAATCAGTGCGCTCAAGTCTGGCAATAAGCGTTGCTATGGCAGTGCAAGGTTAGAAGCAGTGCGAGGCAAATTTCAGCGCTACAATACCACGTGTGGGGGAGCAGGGAGCAGCGAGGGAGCGACCGCTTCAGAGAGGCTCCGGACGGTCACAGCGCTGAAGCTGCGAAGGTAGAGCCTACACTCTCTGTGGGAGGGCGGAGCAGCTGGGAGGCGGGAGCGGGGTGGAGAGCCTGGCTGGGAGGCACAACAAACAAACAACAAGATGGCTGCAAGCCACAAGTGGGAACAGGACGAGATTGGGCACGACCTAACTAAGCAATATCGACTGGGCAGCACAATCAGGCAACAATATGCAAAGCGAGTGGCAAAGCAATAGATTATGGAGACAAGGAGAAATGTATTCATTCCACCTCATTTGTTTCCTCTTGAGCACGCATATAATGAGGAAGTCATCTCTGGTGGTTGTGTATGTGCATGATGGTGACCCTTCCTGCACATAAACAATCATAAAAGAATTATCTTTTGCAAGGTCGATGTGTTCAAATGCAGCACACATAGAAGTTGAGAAACGCCATTTCAGATTGTATGTGTGCAGGAAGGAACACCTTCTTGCACATAAACAACAGTCCCCGTGATGCATGCATCCTTGCACCATGGTGCAAGGGTACCTGCGTTGGCCTTTGGCAGCAAATTGTGCACCAGCGCAGGCGAGAGCAAAGGGATCAGTCATATACTTGTAGCTATGGCACATCCCTGTGCTTTGAAAGCGCCTTAGCCAAGGGGCTTGCAGTGCCACTCTATGGCACCCATTGTAAATGAGGCCCCAAGTGTCCCCTCCATGTTGGCGGATATGCTGATGTTCTGTTCAGCAACAAGCAGCGTTGGCTTTATTTTTACCCCATTCTCTTCAACTAGGAACACAAGCTGGACCAGTTTAGGGGGGCAGGTGGACAGTGTAGTGCTCATGCTTGAAATACCCAGGACTACCTCTACTAATTACAGTCCTGTCCATTATCAGAAGGGAGCTAATGAAGTACTGAATTCTAAATTACACCATCCGAGAACTTTGTGCTTCATAGCAGGTTCAATTTACAAAAGGGGGTGGTGATGAACAGAGTGTCTGAATTGAGCAGACCACTCTTACCCAGTCCAAAGATCAGGGCTTGATCCATCACCGTTATTTATCTCACTGCCCCATCCCAGCTCAGAACCTGGCTATATGCAAATCAGTCTGTCCCTGGCCCAGTGCATCATGGGAACAGGGCAGACTAAACTACCAAGCCAATTCTTTACCAGAAAGGAGACAAGCTACCGGGGACCGGTTTCTGGCATTTCAGCCTCTTCGGCCCGGCTTGCTTGAATCCTGATGGAGCAGTGAGAAAGGGACTCATGTCTGAGTATACCCTGCCACACCTATAGTGGCCAAAATCGATTTACAAAAGGGGGTAGTGATGAACAGAGTGTCTGAATTGAGCAGACCACTCTTACCCAGTCCAAAGATCAGGGCTTGATCCATCACCGTTATTTATCTCACTGCCCCATCCCAGCTCAGAACCTGGCTATATGCAAATCAGTCTGTCCCTGGCCCAGTGCATCATGGGAACAGGGCAGACTAAACTACCAAGCCAATTCTTTACCAGAAAGGAGACAAGCTACCGGGGACCTGTTTCTGGCATTTCAGCCTCTTCGGCCCGGCTTGCTTGAATCCTGATGGAGCAGTGAGAAAGGGACTCATGTCTGAGTATACCCTGCCACACCTATAGTGGCCAAAATCGATTTACAAAAGGGGGTGGTGATGAACAGAGTGTCTGAATTGAGCAGACCACTCTTACCCAGTCCAAAGATCAGGGCTTGATCCATCACCGTTATTTATCTCACTGCCCCATCCCAGCTCAGAACCTGGCTATATGCAAATCAGTCTGTCCCTGGCCCAGTGCATCATGGGAACAGGGAAGACTAAACTACCAAGCCAATTCTTTACCAGAAAGGAGACAAGCTACCGGGGACCGGTTTCTGGCATTTCAGCCTCTTCGGCCCGGCTTGCTTGAATCCTGATGGAGCAGTGAGAAAGGGACTCATGTCTGAGTATACCCTGCCACACCTATAGTGGCCAAAATCGATTTACAAAAGGGGGTGGTGATGAACAGAGTGTCTGAATTGAGCAGACCACTCTTACCCAGTCCAAAGATCAGGGCTTGATCCATCACCGTTATTTATCTCACTGCCCCATCCCAGCTCAGAACCTGGCTATATGCAAATCAGTCTGTCCCTGGCCCAGTGCATCATGGGAACAGGGCAGACTAAACTACCAAGCCAATTCTTTACCAGAAAGGAGACAAGCTACCGGGGACCGGTTTCTGGCATTTCAGCCTCTTCGGCCCGGCTTGCTTGAATCCTGATGGAGCAGTGAGAAAGGGACTCATGTCTGAGTATACCCTGCCACACCTATAGTGGCCAAAATCGATTTACAAAAGGGGGTGGTGATGAACAGAGTGTCTGAATTGAGCAGACCACTCTTACCCAGTCCAAAGATCAGGGCTTGATCCATCACCGTTATTTATCTCACTGCCCCATCCCAGCTCAGAACCTGGCTATATGCAAATCAGTCTGTCCCTGGCCCAGTGCATCATGGGAACAGGGCAGACTAAACTACCAAGCCAATTCTTTACCAGAAAGGAGACAAGCTACCGGGGACCGGTTTCTGGCATTTCAGCCTCTTCGACCCGGCTTGCTTGAATCCTGATGGAGCAGTGAGAAAGGGACTCATGTCTGAGTATACCCTGCCACACCTATAGTGGCCAAAATCGATTTACAAAAGGGGGTGGTGATGAACAGAGTGTCTGAATTGAGCAGACCACTCTTACCCAGTCCAAAGATCAGGGCTTGATCCATCACCGTTATTTATCTCACTGCCCCATCCCAGCTCAGAACCTGGCTATATGCAAATCAGTCTGTCCCTGGCCCAGTGCATCATGGGAACAGGGCAGACTAAACTACCAAGCCAATTCTTTACCAGAAAGGAGACAAGCTACCGGGGACCGGTTTCTGGCATTTCAGCCTCTTCGGCCCGGCTTGCTTGAATCCTGATGGAGCAGTGAGAAAGGGACTCATGTCTGAGTATACCCTGCCACACCTATAGTGGCCAAAATCGATTTACAAAAGGGGGTGGTGATGAACAGAGTGTCTGAATTGAGCAGACCACTCTTACCCAGTCCAAAGATCAGGGCTTGATCCATCACCGTTATTTATCTCACTGCCCCATCCCAGCTCAGAACCTGGCTATATGCAAATCAGTCTGTCCCTGGCCCAGTGCATCATGGGAACAGGGCAGACTAAACTACCAAGCCAATTCTTTACCAGAAAGGAGACAAGCTACCGGGGACCGGTTTCTGGCATTTCAGCATCTTCGGCCCGGCTTGCTTGAATCCTGATGGAGCAGTGAGAAAGGGACTCATGTCTGAGTATACCCTGCCACACCTATAGTGGCCAAAATCGATTTACAAAAGGGGGTGGTGATGAACAGAGTGTCTGAATTGAGCAGACCACTCTTACCCAGTCCAAAGATCAGGGCTTGATCCATCACCGTTATTTATCTCACTGCCCCATCCCAGCTCAGAACCTGGCTATATGCAAATCAGTCTGTCCCTGGCCCAGTGCATCATGGGAACAGGGCAGACTAAACTACCAAGCCAATTCTTTACCAGAAAGGAGACAAGCTACCGGGGACCGGTTTCTGGCATTTCAGCCTCTTCGGCCCGGCTTGCTTGAATCCTGATGGAGCAGTGAGAAAGGGACTCATGTCTGAGTATACCCTGCCACACCTATAGTGGCCAAAATCGATTTACAAAAGGGGGTGGTGATGAACAGAGTGTCTGAATTGAGCAGACCACTCTTACCCAGTCCAAAGATCAGGGCTTGATCCATCACCGTTATTTATCTCACTGCCCCATCCCAGCTCAGAACCTGGCTATATGCAAATCAGTCTGTCCCTGGCCCAGTGCATCATGGGAACAGGGCAGACTAAACTACCAAGCCAATTCTTTACCAGAAAGGAGACAAGCTACCGGGCACCGGTTTCTGGCATTTCAGCCTCTTCGGCCCGGCTTGCTTGAATCCTGATGGAGCAGTGAGAAAGGGACTCATGTCTGAGTATACCCTGCCACACCTATAGTGGCCAAAATCGATTTACAAAAGGGGGTGGTGATGAACAGAGTGTCTGAATTGAGCAGACCACTCTTACCCAGTCCAAAGATCAGGGCTTGATCCATCACCGTTATTTATCTCACTGCCCCATCCCAGCTCAGAACCTGGCTATATGCAAATCAGTCTGTCCCTGGCCCAGTGCATCATGGGAACAGGGCAGACTAAACTACCAAGCCAATTCTTTACCAGAAAGGAGACAAGCTACCGGGGACCTGTTTCTGGCATTTCAGCCTCTTCGGCCCGGCTTGCTTGAATCCTGATGGAGCAGTGAGAAAGGGACTCATGTCTGAGTATACCCTGCCACACCTATAGTGGCCAAAATCGATTTACAAAAGGGGGTGGTGATGAACAGAGTGTCTGAATTGAGCAGACCACTCTTACCCAGTCCAAAGATCAGGGCTTGATCCATCACCGTTATTTATCTCACTGCCCCATCCCAGCTCAGAACCTGGCTATATGCAAATCAGTCTGTCCCTGGCCCAGTGCATCATGGGAACAGGGCAGACTAAACTACCAAGCCAATTCTTTACCAGAAAGGAGACAAGCTACCGGGGACCGGTTTCTGGCATTTCAGCCTCTTCGGCCCGGCTTGCTTGAATCCTGATGGAGCAGTGAGAAAGGGACTCATGTCTGAGTATACCCTGCCACACCTATAGTTTCTGCTTAACTCAGAGACTCTGTCCCTCACCACCCCTTGTTGTAAATATTTTTGTCCACCCTAAGCGTGGAAGGGTATACTCAGATGTGAGTCCCTTGCTCATTGCACCATCAGGATTCAAGCTAGCCGGGCCGAAGACGGCTGAAATGCCAGAAACCGGTCCCCGGTAGCTTGTTTCCTTCCCAGTGTAAGAATTGGCTTTTGTAGTTTGGTTTGCCCTGTTCCCATCATGCACTGGGACAGGAACAGACTAATTTGCATACAGCCAGGTTCTGAAACTGGGATGGTGCAGTGAGCTAAAAAACGGTGTTGGATCTAGCCCTGATCTCTTGACTGGGTGAGAGTATTCTGCTTAACTCAGAGACTCTGTCCCTCACCACCCCTTGTTGTAAATATTTTTGTCCACCCTAAGCGTGGAAGGGTATACTCAGATGTGAGTCCCTTGCTCATTGCACCATCAGGATTCAAGCTAGCCGGGCCGAAGACGGCTGAAATGCCAGAAACCGGTCCCCGGTAGCTTGTTTCCTTCCCAGTGTAAGAATTGGCTTTTGTAGTTTGGTTTGCCCTGTTCCCATCATGCACTGGGACAGGAACAGACTAATTTGCATACAGCCAGGTTCTGAAACTGGGATGGTGCAGTGAGCTAAAAAACGGTGTTGGATCTAGCCCTGATCTCTTGACTGGGTGAGAGTATTCTGCTTAACTCAGAGACTCTGTCCCTCACCACCCCTTGTTGTAAATATTTTTGTCCACCCTAAGCGTGGAAGGGTATACTCAGATGTGAGTCCCTTGCTCATTGCACCATCAGGATTCAAGCTAGCCGGGCCGAAGACGGCTGAAATGCCAGAAACCGGTCCCCGGTAGCTTGTTTCCTTCCCAGTGTAAGAATTGGCTTTTGTAGTTTGGTTTGCCCTGTTCCCATCATGCACTGGGACAGGAACAGACTAATTTGCATACAGCCAGGTTCTGAAACTGGGATGGTGCAGTGAGCTAAAAAACGGTGTTGGATCTAGCCCTGATCTCTTGACTGGGTGAGAGTATTCTGCTTAACTCAGAGACTCTGTCCCTCACCACCCCTTGTTGTAAATATTTTTGTCCACCCTAAGCGTGGAAGGGTATACTCAGATGTGAGTCCCTTGCTCATTGCACCATCAGGATTCAAGCTAGCCGGGCCGAAGACGGCTGAAATGCCAGAAACCGGTCCCCGGTAGCTTGTTTCCTTCCCAGTGTAAGAATTGGCTTTTGTAGTTTGGTTTGCCCTGTTCCCATCATGCACTGGGACAGGAACAGACTAATTTGCATACAGCCAGGTTCTGAAACTGGGATGGTGCAGTGAGCTAAAAAACGGTGTTGGATCTAGCCCTGATCTCTTGACTGGGTGAGAGTATTCTGCTTAACTCAGAGACTCTGTCCCTCACCACCCCTTGTTGTAAATATTTTTGTCCACCCTAAGCGTGGAAGGGTATACTCAGATGTGAGTCCCTTGCTCATTGCACCATCAGGATTCAAGCTAGCCGGGCCGAAGACGGCTGAAATGCCAGAAACCGGTCCCCGGTAGCTTGTTTCCTTCCCAGTGTAAGAATTGGCTTTTGTAGTTTGGTTTGCCCTGTTCCCATCATGCACTGGGACAGGAACAGACTAATTTGCATACAGCCAGGTTCTGAAACTGGGATGGTGCAGTGAGCTAAAAAACGGTGTTGGATCTAGCCCTGATCTCTTGACTGGGTGAGAGTATTCTGCTTAACTCAGAGACTCTGTCCCTCACCACCCCTTGTTGTAAATATTTTTGTCCACCCTAAGCGTGGAAGGGTATACTCAGATGTGAGTCCCTTGCTCATTGCACCATCAGGATTCAAGCTAGCCGGGCCGAAGACGGCTGAAATGCCAGAAACCGGTCCCCGGTAGCTTGTTTCCTTCCCAGTGTAAGAATTGGCTTTTGTAGTTTGGTTTGCCCTGTTCCCATCATGCACTGGGACAGGAACAGACTAATTTGCATACAGCCAGGTTCTGAAACTGGGATGGTGCAGTGAGCTAAAAAACGGTGTTGGATCTAGCCCTGATCTCTTGACTGGGTGAGAGTATTCTGCTTAACTCAGAGACTCTGTCCCTCACCACCCCTTGTTGTAAATATCATAGCAGGTTCAAGCAACTTTTTGCGCATGTGCTAGCTACCAGACAGACTTCACTGCCTCAGAGTGTCTGCTCCTCACTCGCAGAGAGGGTCAGCATTTCGTCTACTATACAAATAGTAAATAATTTTTTATTATTCAGTATTAGTATATTAGAAAATGGACAGAAAATAGGTAGAGGGGATCCCCACTAATCATATGAGTATGTCGTCCATGGTGCATGCTATGCATGTGTTAGCAAATAAAGCCAGACCTGCTGGCTTTGCCAATGCTTAATTTGAATGTGTTTGAGGCCTTTAGCTTTTACATTTTCCGTCTCTAGTAAATAAGGTGTTAGGTACATTAAGGTCTGTATTTTTAACGAGAATGAAGCATTGGTTTAATCAACCTAACTTAAAGTGTTTATACATTTGTATGTATTGTTTCATGCTTTACAAACAACCATGCTGAATATAGAGTTCTTACTGTGGGTAGAGAAAGTCAGCTAGGAAGCATATGAGAAGAGATATGATATTCTTTAGGAAGGATTTGAGCAGGTATATGTGGATTCCATTATCTTTTGTCTAGTGGTGGTTGAAATGTTTTGGGACAACAGGAACACAAGAGGAAAGTAGATGATGAGTGTTTCCATCAATGAAACCATCTTTATTTTGCTGCCAGGTGAGTGATATAAGATTTTTGTTCTCAGTGGTTTAGTTGTCATGGCTGTAATCGGCACATTGAAACATTTGAAAGAGGACCCCATTATTGAATTAATCAGTTTGCATTCAAGTGACTCTTTGAGTGACTCCCCACCCCGCTTCACCTTCCTATTTTTCTTTTGTGGTGAAGTGGAGGACACTTTATCCGAGTGGCTGAATAAGGTCAAATAGTGGTATGGAGGATGATGAGAACCAAGATTCTCTGAGTTAAATAGCTCCAGGGTTGGACTGGGGAAGTAAATGGACCTGTGCAACCAAATAAAAGGGCCCCTATTATGGAATTAGATAACTAAAAAAAAGTGAATTTCATTTTGCAAATTAGGATTAGGATATGAGAGACTGCATGTAGTGACGTAGCTAGACCTTTTGCCACCCGTGATGGTCCCTGCAGTTTCTGCCCGCAATGGCATTTAAGAGCGAAGAGCGGGGTGGCGGATAGTCAGACACGACCAGGATAAAAATTCCTCTGCTCCCTTTAATTTGCTACACCACCGACTGCATGCATTAGGGGCTGCTATAGCAATGTTTATGATAAAAAGGAAATCAATAACCAGCACACCCAATCATAAAACTGTCCCACAGAAAGCTAAAACATCAGTCCATTCACTGACCAAATCAGTACAATCCTTCAGGCCCTGTCAGATTGGTGGACTCTGTCCAACTCACAATCATGCTTATGTGTGAGTGTAGAGCAAAACCCAAGACTAAAAGCAATTCACAGCTTAAGGCACTAAGGCCTATTTTTTGTAAACAAAAATGTTGTTCAACACAATTAATCAAAGCTTTTTTTACTCAGAAATGCTTCAAAAGTTATATCTAATTAAAGACAATGTAATATTCAAATCAAGTCAGTTGTTGATACATATCACAAAACCATCATTGTTTCTGTTTAGGAAAGTACTTTTCACTGTTTTGATACATGAAACAATTCATCCACAACCCAATGCATTTCGGGTTCATTCAGAACACTTCATCAGGGGAAATCATATTGATAAACATCCACATTGTAAGTATAAACTTGTCGGAGCCAGTCAGAAAGCGAATCTACAACAAAAAAAGGGTTATAATGACTTAGTTACAGTTCAAATGAATTATTGGGGTCAGAATAATAATGATAAGCATGAACATTATACAGTGATGTTTAGTGATAATCAATGCTGCTGTGGGTTTTTTATCGCAAAACGACAGAAATGTCAAGAGAATGCCTGAAATAGAAAGCATCTCCACCGTGAAAAAGAAATATCCACCGTGAGAATAGAAAACAGAAATAAACAGAGTGTCCTCAAGTACTAAAATGACTCATTACCCTAAATAACTAAATCCACTTAGTAACACACACGTGTAGATTAAAGATCTAAATGAATGTAAGCAAAATACCTTGTGACGTCCTGGAAAAGACCTAAAGTCTGTGGCATCTGATTCAATCTACAATGTTTGTTCCTGTTAAAGTTAGTAAACATACTGTTATCTTGATGTCCTTATCCAAACAATGAAAGTGACACTATTGCACAGCTAAAACAACAAACGTGACACTCACAACTAATGTCTCAGGTGTGGTCCCAGGTTTTGTCAAATACACTCGATGTCCAAAATCACCCCCTTCGTGTTCTAAGTTGTAATCTAGTTTAAAGATCAACATGGTACCCAAAGTTAATATCGCGAGGTATCACGATTCCTAAAGCGATTATGTCTGTCTATTTCTGTTTTCTATTCTCACGGTGGATATTTCTTTTTCACAGTGGAGATGCTTTCTATTTCAGGCATTCTCTTGACATTTCTGTCGTTTTGCGATAAAAAACCCACAGCAGCATTGATTATCACTAAACATCACTGTATAATGTTCATGCTTATCATTATTATTCTGACCCCAATAATTCATTTGAACTGTAACTAAGTCATTATAACCCTTTTTTTGTTGTAGATTCGCTTTCTGACTGGCTCCGACAAGTTTATACTTACAATGTGGATGTTTATCAATATGATTTCCCCTGATGAAGGGTTCTGAATGAACCCGAAATGCATTGGGTTGTGGATGAATTGTTTCATGTATCAAAACAGTGAAAAGTACTTTCCTAAACAGAAACAATGATGGTTTTGTGATATGTATCAACAACTGACTTGATTTGAATATTACATTGTCTTTAATTAGATATAACTTTTGAAGCATTTCTGAGTAAAAGAAGCTTTGATTAATTGTGTTGAACAACATTTTTGTTTACAAAAAATAGGCCTTAGGGCCTTAAGCTGTGCATTGCTTTTAGTCTTGGGTTTTGCTCTACACTCACACATAAGCATATTTCCCGGGGGACTGGTACCTTCTCCCACAGCACTGCGTGCAAACATTTGAGTACATTAGTATGAATTACTCTATAAGTTTGAGAAATAGGTGTGCAAACCCACCCACATTAAGAAACAACTCACAATCATGGCAGAGGGCAAATAGGAAAATGGCATTAGAGACTGACAAACCTGCAGTTCAGGATGGCAACTTTGGTACAATGTGAATGAGACTGGTCACTGCGCTTAGAGGAAGAGTTTCTTTTTAGGTGGCTTGGGAAGATTATACTTTGATCCTGATTTAGCTCTTGGCAGATGGGTTACTCCGGCGCAACAGTGATGGATATCCCATCCACCGAAATATAAACACTGATATCCTATGGGATGTATATGTCGGCAAAAGGGATATCTGTCCCTTTTGTGAGTAACCTGTCCTCCGAAATCTAAATCAGGCCCTTTGTGTTTAGGACATTGAGCTCAGGCGATTATGGATATGTTTTGGGATCTGTGATCATGGAGCATTTTGGTATGTCAGTGAATTGCAGATAATACTCCAGTGTGTGCAACGATAGGGAAGGTGTTGGAGTTAAATCCAGCACCTTCTACCCTCTGCAACAAGCCTTTCGCGTTGTAACGGCATTCGGTGTAATGGCATGCGTTGTAACCCATCCGTTGTAAAGGCTGTTTTCCTAAAACCACACAAACCTCTCATTTCCATGGATCTTAATGCATGCATTTACCACATGTATGGTTTTCCCATCCAACGTGTAATCAGGGCCATGAAGAACAAAATATAGGTCCAGATTTACAAAGGTTTGGTGTCAAATGTATGTTACTATTTTAATGCACCTCTGATGCAAAATCTTTTTCTGTATTTAAAAAGCAATGGTAATGGATATTTACGTTGCTCCATGAAAAATAAATTATGCACATATTGTGCTGCCTTTCTGGATGGTATTCTATGCGTATTCCCATGCATCTACTCATGGACTTTGACGCAAACCCATATCTATACAGACTTGTAGGATGCTACTGGGAAGATACCTCAAGGTTGATTCGATGCTCAAACATAAGTACACCTCTTGATTGTATCAAATTCTGATTGCAATAAAACATAATGTTGATTGGATCAAGCGAGGGACGGAAAGGAAGGGATCTGCTGGGAGGAAGTCCTAAAGAGAATACCATACAATTATTAGTTTCACTGCTTAACCACAACACTACCATTGACATGGCATCTTGCTTATATATATGTATGTGACTCAATACCTGTAAAATAATTTAAGAATCTCAAATAAAAGAGTTCTTCTCAAGGGCAATGAAACATAAATCTGTTACCCTATTACGCATAGTTGAATTAGTTTATTCCTGTGAAAATACAAAGGAGTGGGAATCATGTGATATTTACCACTTTCTCAATATGTAGAACACATTGTATTACTTCCTTCATTGAGCCATCAGGTACAGTCCTACCTACCCATGAATCAACTCTACCCAATATCATCATTATCATCATGCCTGTTAGATCTGGGGGTCTCTAGTTGGCAGAGGTAGGTACCACTGTCCAAATAGGGACCCTTGCTTCTAGTCAGGGTAAGAAGGATACACTCTCTAGATAACCCCTGCTCACCCCCTTGGTAGCTTGGCACGTGCAGTCTAGCTTATCAAAGGCAATGTGTAAAGTATTTGTACAAACACTCACAGTAACACAGTGAAAACACCACAAACTGACACCAGAACAGTTTAGAAAATTAAAGGTATTTAATCTAAACTACACAAGACGAAAACAACAAAAATCCAACATACGCAGTTCAAGAATATAATATGGTTTCAAAAGAGTTCTTAAGGTTGCGTTAAAATAATCCTGTACCTTTAGATGCAACAAAAAGTTCCAAGTGAAACTGCAGCGTTGAAAAACAAGCAATGCGTCACTCCTGAGACCCTGGGGAGGTGATGCGACAACCCAGCTGGACGCAGCGGGCATGTTGCGGTGACTCCGGTCTGTATGGAGAGGGATGCGATACCTTCTATGGATTCCGGTGCACAGGTTTCGTAGGAAGCGTCTCGCAAAGGTACGATGTGTCGATCTTCGGGACGACGACGATCTCAGGTGCGGCAGCGAAGTGGGGCGCAGCGTCAATCTTCTCCTCTCGCGGCCCCTCGATGTGATGGCTCTGCGACAACTCTCGCAGCGACGTGATGTGGTCTGCAAGCAGGCGGTGCGCCGATGTCACCCAGTGATGACAGGCTCTGCGACTATACTCGCAGCAATGGTACTTTTCCCACACCAGAGCGATGCGTTCCGCAAGCGAAGGATGCGTTGGTTCTTGCAGCGGCAACAGGCACTGCGATGATCTCGTTCTTGGCGGCGGCGGGAATTTCCTCACACTGATGGGGATGCGCTCCGCAAGTAAGCGATGCATGAAAATTTGCAGAAATGATTTAGTATCTTCTTTTCCAGCTTCCCAAACACAGGTACAACTTCCAGAGGCACCACAACTGGCCCAAGCGCTCTAGGAAGGACAGAACTCTCTCGATAGAGTTCAGGGAATCTGGGGGTGAAGTCCTTTTGTTCCTGAGACTTCTTAACAGGGAGCCAGCTCAACTCAGGCCCTTGGAGATCTCTTCAAGCAAGGGGACACAGCACAAAGCAAAGTCCTTCCCCTTTCCTTGGCAGCAAAGCAACTGCAGGTCAACTCACAAAACACACAGCAGAACAGTCCTTCTTCTTCACTCTTCCAGCTTTCTCCTTGGCAGAGGTTCCTTCCTGATTCCAGGATGATCTAATTTTCTGTAGTTTGGGGTCCTGTACTTATACCCCTAAAAGTCTTTCAGCCAGATTCATCAAGCCAAAAGCGTCTCGCAAAGGGCCAGATTCTGAGAATCTGGCCCTTTGCGAGCGCTATTTTTGCATTTGGGATTCATCATTCCAAATGCAAAAATCGCAATTCTAGAAATCGCATATTTGCGAATAATTGCATTTAAGGAATCTCAATTAGAGATTCCTTAAATGCAATTCAAGAAGCATTTAAAAATTGCGAAATCGCTATTTTTGGCCTCTATTTACCAAGAAATTCTGACTTCGTGGTAAATAGCGAAAACTGAGAAAAAAGCACTTTTGTGCATTTTTCTCAGTTGTATGTTACACACACACATGTCCTTTGGACATGTGTGTGCTCAACATCAGTCTACATTTTCATTTCAGGGGTGCTACAGGGTGTCCTTTGGACACCCCTGGCACCCTTGAAATTGCATCCTTATTTGCGATTAGCAAATTGCTAATCGCAAATAAGGAATGTGTAGAAATCACAATTTATTTAGCGATTCCTACATGAATCCCGTTTTGCAAGTCCTTAATGGCGATTCCTTAATAATCGCTACTAAGGACTCTCAAAACGGGACAATGATGAATCTAGCTGTGTATTCCCTTTGTGCATGAGGGCTCTGAGCCCGGTCTGAACCAGTTCTGGGTGTTACTTGAGCACTTTGTTTTCCTGGCTTCTCCTTTCCTTTCAGAGAGAAGGGCAGGGTCGTCAGTCGCTCAGCAGGAGGTGGAGCCAGCATTATGGAAGGCAGGCACAGCCCTATTCATGTCCAGGTGCTATCCCCTCCCACCACTCTGGATGCAGATGGAGCTATTCAGCCCAGGCTTGGCCCACTCAGCCTCTGGGAGCCAACCTGCCCCAGCCACTCATAAACTAGACAGTCATTTTACAAACAGGCCAAGGCACACAGAAAGGTCAGACAAGAGAACAGACACTTTCTAAAAGTGCTATTCTCAAACACAGGATTTAAAAAACACCTTTCCTAAAAGATGTGTTATTAAATTCTGAGTTCAGGGATACCAGACTTTGATGTCCTATCTTGTTCCTAAGGGAATATATGCAGGTAACCACTGTAGCCAGCATTCCCCATGATAGCCTATTGGCAAGATAGCCTTACAATAGTGAAAAATGGCTGTACTTCACTACCAGAGTGTGTCACCTGCACTAGTACATGCTCTACCTTTCACATACACTGCACCCTGCCCAAGGGGGCACCTTGGACCTTCCATTGGGGTGACCAATGTGTACAGAAAGGGAAGGGTTAGACCTGGTCAGTGGGGACACCGACCAGGTTGACAGGGCAGTTCACAGACTGCACACAGGCACTGCGGTGGCAGGCCTGCAACACCATATTAGGGCTACTCATGTGGGTGGCACAATCAGTGCTGTGGGTCCACTAGTAGCATTTGTATCACCAGCCATGGCACACTCAGTGCACTTTACGAGGAACTTCTTGGTGATACAAATATGCCAATCATGGATAACCAATTACAATAACAATTTGCACAGGGAGCACTTGCACTTTGACACTGATCAGCAGTGGCAAAGTGCCCAAAGCATCTAAACCAGCAAAAACGAAATCCAACATAGCATAAAAAATACAGGAGGTAGAGGCAAAAATACAGGGGAACCACGCCAAAGATGCCATGTCTAACAATGCCCCACTGTTAAATTGGAACATGAGACTGACAATGAGTATTTCTAATATGTTATCACTTCTTTTTGGATCCATGTAATCTTGTATCACTGTGACAAGCCTTCATCAGAAGGTTATTTACTATTTAAGAAGTTTCTGAATGAACAACCAATAGACACTTTTCCTGCAAATTGAGTCTCAGCCGAAACTCCTGTTCTGGGTTTTAACTTTTGAAGCACCTCGGTCTACTATAAAAAGAGATCACCCGATCCCTAAACACGGGACGCCGGGCATGCCCTACTCCTTAATCCAAAAAAGTGCAGCGACACCTTCTGAGTCAGGCCCTCATTGGGGAACAACAATAGCATCTAATGAGATCCGCTAATCTACAAACAAGTTAATCGCTTACTAGCACACAAGTTTTTAGGCCATTCACAAGATCAGCTGATCTCCAAACACAGTAAGCGCTCACGTGCGCACAAGTCTTTAGGAAATTCACAGAACGGTGCAATACCATCCTTACTCCACCGCAGTCGGTACATACAGCTCCGGTTCCTCCCGCAGTTAAATAATGATCTGCATCAAACTGACCACGGAGAAATCGTCTTATGCAATGAAAGGTTGGGTAGGAAGAAAGGAAGCAACAACACCAGAATCATGGGAATTGTAGTTTACGTTAACACACTAATTATTACTTAGTTTTCCGTGTGTTTCCATGGACTTACATGACAGCATTAATATCTGGAATCAAGACCCATAACATGGATATAGAATTGTGCCAAAATCCTGTGTCTCTCTGATGATGGTACAAAAAGGATAAAGGGCTTTAGCTGCAAAATTTGCAAAACCATAAGGCAGGAAAAGTTTGGTATCACATTTAAGTGCAAAAAAAACCCAGTCTGCACTAGAAATATCCCGAAACACATCTATGTAGTGTTCTATTCCATATAGGCTCAGGTAATATCCTAACATTTCACCTATATTCTTCCCTACATTACACACATTCCAGTTCTTAGTCTTAGTGACTAACCCTTTACCAAAAAACGACACTGAAAACAGAACGCTGGATTTTTCCTGGTTAAAGCCTCATACATTATGCATGAGGATTCTTGGAAATTCAGCAGGACTACCATCTCATGTCTAATAACTATGTATAAAGTTTATTCCAAACGTCATCCTAAGTCCGATAAGTGGCACAGCAAGGTCAAACCCCTGGGGAGACCTTTGGATATTTAAACATCACATCTTGCTGGGAAAAGGAGAGGAGATCAGGAATTCCCTGCTGACACACTGACATGAGGCGCTGAGGTTCCTGCATGCAGATACTCCAGCTAGCAGTCGTCTAACATCCCTGCGGGGTGTCTAACTCGAGGCCAAGGCAGGAAATCCTAAGTTTAAGACTTTTGGTATTTACAGAATTCATTTAGTAGTCCTAAAGTTAGGTCTCCTAACTTCTGTGAATACCGAAATGAGTAAGCGGCTTCTGTGAATACCGAAATGAGTAAGCGGCTTCTGTGAATACCAAAATGAGTAAGTGCCTTCTGTGAATACCAAAATGGTAGTAAGTTTAGGATTTTGTCTTAAGTTAGTTCAGTGAATTGGGCTCTGTGTCCTCAGAAAGCCACTAGTGCACAGAGATTTGGTCAGGGTTGGACTGAGAGATAAGGGTGGGCATTATATTAAGAAGCAGCTCATTTTACTCAAACATGTTAAGTTTGGAACAGTTCCTGGTTGTAGGTTTCAGAACAGGCCAAGAGACGGAGATGGAGTAGACCCTAATTCTGAAAAACACTGCAAATTGATCCAACCAACAGAATTGAAGAGTAGGAGCAACAGTCAAGGCTTTTTAAGTTAGAAGAAATGGGTTCCAAAAGGTGGCCTGCAATACGAGAGGATGCAGAGATGAGAAGAGTGAGATTGAGAGTGCCTACATAATTGATGAAAGCTGATGCTATATTATTATTAGCATCCTCAAGGAGGCTATTGATATCACCCTGCAAAGTAAAATTGGCTGACCGCAGAATATGTGTAGCAAATAAGTCAGGAAGTGCTGAAAATCAATCACTATGGTACCCATGGGGATGGTATTTTCAGTGACAGTACCTCCACCAATTCTTTGAGGTCTATTTCACCCCATCAGGGAGAAGTTTAGCAGTAAGTGCTGAAATAATATCAGGTAGGGAACCTTCATGCAGCCAAGTTTCTGTAAGAAATACAGAATCTGGACTAACTGCACAAAGAAAATTAAATAAGTGCAGCTGGTTCTTAGGGAGAGATTGGCAATTTAGGCTGAAAGAAATACATTTTTGGGACATGAAAAGTTCAGACTGGTGGCTTGAAAAATGGCACGCTCAACATCCCTAACCTGCACCCCAAACTAAGGGTTAGCAACCATGGGATGGGTGGTAGGGGAGCAAACAAACTGCCAGAACGCACATGAGGGCAGGAGGGTGTCAGGATCAAAAATCTAAAACCTAAAAATTAGCAATGTACTAAACCCACTTTAGTGATTAGTAATTTTCTACTGGCTCGCAAAGTGGGTTTAGCAATGTATAAGGAATCGCTATTACGAACTGGTGTCTTTCAGGCATCACTACCAAACAGGAATTCCTATCCGTTTAAGGCCCAACTAGCAGTCAAATAATTGAAACAATACATACTCCCAATATGGAGTGGTAATCAATTTGCTGAAGGGAAAGGGCTTCCCTTACTTCTAGTGAAAAAGAAAAAAAAATCACGTTTGTTTGGGAGTAGGCAGTGTTCCATGGGACCAGCTGCAAACTCTCAAACAGACTAAAAATAAAAGCTTATCTTTTTAAATGAAGCCTGGTTTCCTTCAGGGAAATAGGCTGCAATTTTTAACAGAAATGCTACTTTATTGACAGATAATCACAGGCATGGTGGTCCACTAACCCCAGCGGGCTACCATCCGTGTAATGACCTCCATTCGTAGTGAGTTAAAATGTGCCCATTACAATCAATGATGAATTTAGCGATTCCTACATGAATCCCGTTTTGCAATTCCTTAATGGCGATTCCTTAATAATCGCTACTAAGGACTCTCAAAACGGGACAATGATGAATCTAGCTGTGTATTCCCTTTGTGCATGAGGGCTCTGAGCCCGGTCTGAACCAGTTCTGGATGTTACTTGAGCACTTTGTTTTCCTGGCTTCTCCTTTCCTTTCAGAGAGAAGGGCAGGGTCGTCAGTCGCTTAGCAGGAGGTGGAGCCGGCATTATGGAAGGCAGGCACAGCCCTATTCAGGTCCAGGTGCTATCCCCTCCCACCACTCTGGATTCAGATGGAGCTATTCAGCCCAGGCTTGGCCCACTCAGCCTCTGGGAGCCAACCTGCCCCAGCCACTCACAAACTACACAGTCATTTTACAAACAGGCCAAGGCACACAGAAAGGTCAGACAAGAGAACAGACACTTTCTAAAAGTGCTATTCTCAAATACAGGATTTAAAAAACACCTTTCCTCAAAGATGTGTTATTAAATTCTGAGTTCAGGGATACCAGACTTTTATGTCCTATCTTGCTCCTAAGGGAATATATGCAGGTAACCACTGTAGCCAGCATTCCCCATGATAGCCTATGGGCAAGATAGCCTTACAATAGTGAAAAATTAAAATGGCTGTACTTCACTACCAGAGTGTGTCACCTGCACTAGTACTTGCTCTACCTTTCACATACACTGCACACTGCCCAAGGGGGCACCTTGGGCCTTCCATTGGGGTGACCAATGTGTACAGAAAGGGAAGGGTTAGACCTGGTCAGTGGGGACACCGACCAGGTTGACAGGGCAGTTCATAGACTGCACACAGGCACTGCGGTGGCAGGCCTGCGACACCATATTAGGGCTACTCATGTGGGTGGCACAATCAGTGCTGTGGGTCCACTAGTAGCATTTGCATCACCAGCCATGGCACACTCAGTGCACTTTACTAGGAACTTCTTGGTGATACAAATATGCCAATCATGGATAACCAATTACAATAACAATTTGCACAGGGAGCACTTGCACTTTGACACTGATCAGCAGTGGCAAAGTGCCCAAAGCATCTAAACCAGCAAAAACGAAATCCAGCATAGCATAAAAAATACAGGAGGTAGAGGCAAAAATACAGGGGGAACCACGCCAAAGATGCCAGGTCTAACAATGCCCCACTGTTAAATTGGAACATGAGACTGACAATGAGTATTTCTAATATGTTATCACTTCTTTTTGGATCCATGTAATCTTGTATCACTGACAAGCCTTCATCAGAAGGTTATTTACTATTTAAGAAGTTTCTGAATGAACAACCAATAGACACTTTTCCTGCAAATTGAGTCTCAGCCGAAACTCCTGTTCTGGGTTTTAACTTTTGAAGCACCTCGGTCTACTATAAAGAGAGATCACCCGATCCCTAAACACGGGACGCCGGGCATGCCCTACTCCTTAATCCAAAAAGGTGCAGCGACAACTTCTGAGTCAGGCCCTCATTAGAGAACAACAATAGCATCAAATGAGATCCGCTAATCTAAAAACAAGTTAATCGCTTACTAGCACACAAGTTTTTAGGCCATTCACAAGATCAGCTGATCTCCAAACACAGTAAGCGCTCACGTGCGCACAAGTCTTTAGGAAATTCACAGAACGGTGCAATACCATCCTTACCCCACCGCAGTCGGTACACACAGCTCCGGTTCCTCCCGCAGTTAAATAATGATCTGCATCAAACTGACCATGGAGAAATCGTCTTATGCAATGAAAGGTTAGGTAGGAAGAAAGGAAGCAACAACACCAGAATCATGGGAATTGTAGTTTACGTTAACACACTAATTATTACTTAGTTTTATGTGTGTTTCCATGGACTTACATGACAGCATTTATATCTGGAATCAAGACGCATAACATGGATATAGAATTGTGCCAAAATCCTGTGTCTCTCTGATGATGGTACAAAAAGGATAAAGGGCTTTAGCTGCAAAATTTGCAAAACCATAAGGCAGGAAAAGTTTGGTATCACATTTAAGTGCAAAAAAAACCCAGTCCGCACTAGAAATATCCCGAAACACATTCTATGTAGTGTTCTATTCCATATAGGCTCAGGTAATATCCTAACATTTCACCTATATTCTTCCCTACATTACACACATTACAGTTCTAAGTCTTAGTGACTAACCCTTTACCTAAAAACGACACTGAAAACAGAACGCTGGATTTTTCTGGTTAAAGCCTCATACATTATGCATGAGGATTCTTGGAAATTCAGCAGGACTACCATCTCATGTCTAATAACTATGTATAAAGTTTATTCCAAACGTCATCCTAAGTCCGATAAGTGGCACAGCAAGGTCAAACCCCTGGGGAGACCTTTGGATATTTAAACATCACATCTTGCTGGGAAAAGGAGAGGAGATCAGGAATTCCCTGCTGACACACTGACATGAGGTGCTGAGGTTCCTGCATGCAGATACTCCAGCTAGCAGTCGTCTAACATCCCTTGCGGGGTGTCTAACTCGAGGCCAAGACAGGAAATCCTAAGTTTAAGACTTTCGGTATTTACAGAATTCATTTAGTAGTCCTAAAGTTAGGTCTCCTCACTTCTGTGAATACCGAAATGAGTAAGCGGCTTCTGTGAATACCAAAATGAGTAAGTGCCTTCTGTGAATACCAAAATGGTAGTAAGTTTAGGATTTTGTCTTAAGTTAGTTCTGTGAATTGGGCTCTGTGTCCTCAGAAAGCCACTAGTGCACAGAGATTTGGTCAGGGTTGGATTGAGAGATAAGGGTGGGCATTATATTAAGAAGCAGCTCATTTTACTCAAACATGTTAAGTTTGGAACAGTTCCTGGTTGTAGGTTTCAGAACAGGCCAAGAGAAGGAGACGGAGTAGACCCAAATTCTGAAAAACACTGCAAATTGATCCAACCAACAGAATTGAAGAGTAGGAGGAACAGTCAAGGCTTTTTAAGTTAGAAGAAATGGGTTCCAAAAGGAGGCCTGCAATACGAGAGGATGCAGAGATGAGAAGAGTGAGATTGAGAGTGCCTAGATAATTGATGAAAGCTGATGCTATATTATTATTAGCATCCTCAAGGAGGCTATTGATATCACCCTGCAAAGTAAAATTGGCTGACCGCAGAATATGTGTAGCAAATAAGTCAGGAAGTGCTGAAAATCAATCACTATGGTACCCATGGGGATGGTATTTTCAGTGACAATACCTCCATCAATTCTTTGAGGTCTATTTCACCCCATCAGGGAGAAGTTTAGCAGTAAGTGCTGAAATAATATCAGGTAGGGAACCTTCATGCAGCCAAGTTTCTGTAAGAAATACAGAATCTGGACTAACTGCACAAAGAAAATTAAATAAGTGCAGCTGGTCCCTAGGGAGAGATTGGCAATTTAGGCTGAAAGAAATACATTTACGGGACATGAAAAGTTCAGACTGGTGGCTTGAAAAAATGGCACGCTCAACATCCCTAACCTGCAGCCCAAACTAAGGGTTAGCAACCGTGGGATAGGTGGTAGGGGAGCAAACAAACTGCCAGAACGCACATGAGGGCAGGAGGGTGTCAGGATCAAAAATCTAAAACCTAAAAATTAGCAATGCACTAAACCCACTTTAGTATTTAGTAATTTTCTACTGACTCGCAATGTGGGTTTAGCAATGTATAAGGAATCGCTATTAAGAACTGGTGTCTTTCAGGCATCACTACCAAACAGGAATTCCTATCCATATGTATCAATAGTTTAAGGCCCAACTAGCAGTCAAATAATTGAAACAATACATACTCCCAATATGGAGTGGTAATCAATTTGCTGAAGGGAAAGGGCTTCCCTTACTTCTAGTGAAAAAGAAAAAAAAACACGTTTGTTTGGGAGTAGGCAGTGTTCCATGGGACCAGCTGCAAACTCTCAAACAAACTAAAAATAAAAGCTTATCTTTTTAAATGAAGCCTGGTTTCCTTCAGGGAAATAGGCTGCAATTTTTAACAGAAATGCTACTTTATTGACAGATAATCACAGGCATGGTGGTCCACTAACCCCAGCGGGCTACCATCCGTGTAATGACCTCCATTCGTAGTGAGTTAAAATGTGCCCATTACCTCACTAATATACATGAGGTGCGTCGGATTTAAACCAATTATGATGCAGAATTTTATGTACAGACCTATTAGTACATAGGCCAGTTCTTGAAATTGTTTACTGGTAACACATTTTGCAACAAATAAATAGTACACCTAGCCCTTAGTTAGATCTATGTTCATTCAGCAAGTGTTGCATGTAATGGGAAGCATGGTACTGGAAACAGTGCACCACAAGGATTGCAATTGAAATATATTTATTCAAAACCAAAGGTCTTGGAGATATCATAGGTGCAAAATGGTGTTCATGCTGTAGAGCAGTCCAGCACCTTCAATCATTGATAAATGTCATGTCACATGCACTTGGATTTGGTGCCATGCGCCAAATCCAAGTGCAAGAAACTTGAACGCATATGGAGATCTGAGTACTCCCCTAATGATAAAGAAATTTATAAAACGGAACTTCGACACTACCACTCCCTGTGCAAATCTGCCAGGGCAAACTACGTAAACACCTCTATTCTATCAGCCCAAAACCGCCCAAAAGCTCTTTTTAAAGCAGTCCAAGAACTTTCCGGACAATCAAACTCGCCAAAAGCCCCTTGTTTGGACACTGCCCAATGTAATACACTTGCTGAATTTTTCACGGAGAAAATAGACCGCATTTATGCTGGTTTTGATGCCTCCCCTCGAGCACTGGACAACCCCCACAGTACTGATCCTGACACTACTTTCCCTCAGGATACTACTACCCTTGTCCCTCACACTTCCATTGACAAATGGGATCCGATCTCTTTAGAACTCTTTTTTAAACTCATGGCTAAAATCAAATCTGGCTCCCCACTTGATGCCATGCCCCCTCAAATTCTAAGCACCCTTGACACTTCCGTTCTTTAACCTATCCTAGCCCTCCTGAATGCATCTCTGTCGGAAGCCACCGTTCCTGCAGCCTGGAAACACGCCATGGTGGTTCCTCTTCTAAAAAAACTAACGCCGATCCCAACAACCCTTCTAATTTCCGACCCATATCTCTACTCCCTTGCCTGTCCAAGGTATTAGAAAAACACATCAACCTCTGCCTCTCCTCACACATTGAGGACACGAAATTCCTACACCCATCCCAATCTGGCTTCAGGGCTGGATTCTCTACTGAATCTACCCTTTTAGGTGTCACAGAGGCTATCAGACAGCAGGTGGACAGAGGGGAGATGGTGGCGCTTATCCTGTTGGACTTAAGCGCTGCGTTCGATACCGTCTCCCATGACATCCTCCTCTCCACCCTAAAGGCCGCTGGTATCCATGGCACTGCTCTAGCCTGGATCGCTAGTTTTCTGTCCGCACGCACTTTTCAGGTCTTTTCCTCCACTTCTGCTTCCACTGCCCTCCCGTGCCCACACGGTGTACCCCAAGGCTCTATTTTAAGCCCCCTTTTCTTCAATATCTATGCCAGTCCTCTCGCCTCTCTGGCAGAACAATCTGGTCTCTCTATATTTTCATACGCGGACGACACCCAAATCATTTTTTCTCTCTCCTCTAATAAACACGCCCCCAATTCATCTCTCCAATCTGGGCTCACTAATATTGCCAACTGGATGCAGACCAATAAATTAAAACTAAACGGCGACAAAACCGAACTTCTTCTATTCGGTCCTGACACCTCTCTCTGGGGCCCTAAGCACTGGCCTCAGCAAATGGGTCCCCTGCCGGTTCCATCCACCAAGGCTCGCAACCTGGGAGTTACATTTGATAACCAACTGTCCATGAAACAGCATGTTGTGAAAGTCTCAGCCACCTGCACTAATATCATGCGGTGGCTGAGAAAAATAGCATGGATGCTTCCGCCAGACACCCAAAAAACTGTGGTCCAGGCTTTAATAACCTCCAGGTTGGACTACGGTAACGTGCTCCTCCTTGGGGCTAGCAAGGAGGTAACACGTAAATTACAGGTGGTGCAAAACATGGCAGCTCGTCTGCTCTGTAATCTGCCCAGAACTGCCTCTGCCAGCGCTTCCCTGCGCAGCCTTCATTGGCTGCGCATTGAATCAAGAGGAAAATTCAAAGCCCTCTGTTATATGCACCGGATCAAAACAGGCAACTCCCCCTCCTATCTCTCCATTTTGGTTCAACCGTACTGTCCAGTGCGCACTCTTAGATCCTCCTTTCTTGGCACCTTCTCCGTGCCCCGTTTCAAACGCACCAGAGTTGGTGGTCGCTCCTTCTCCTATCTGGCGCCATCACTCTGGAACACACTCCCCATTTCTTTGCGTTTTGAAACTTGCTACCTGAAATTCAGTAAAGGCCTGAAAACCTGGCTTTTCTCTGCTTGATCTTCTCCCATCTTGTGTCTCCCTGCTTCTTCTTCCTCTGTCAGCGCCGGGAAACCCCTGGGTATCTGTGCGCTTTACAAACCCAAATATAATAATAATAATAATAATAACGTGCAGTGGCACATGAGGATGTCTCATCAATGCCGGGGCTTGTATTTAGTAAATGTGCAAAGTTATCTCAGTATTTAATGAGGTTTCATAACCACTCAGATTCGTCAGTGACTATTGCTTTCCAGGCCCTTCTATTGTTAAATATTATATTAGTGTGAAATGTCATCACAAAGGCCTACTATTTGCATAGAAATTATATATGTTTTCTGATTATAGTGCAGTGTATTATATTTGTGGTGAACTAACATATATATGTTTCCATTCTAGCACTTCCCTGTGGGGAGAACAGTCACTATGAGGCCTGTGGGAACGCCTGTCCAGCCAGCTGCTCTGACAGAGTTGCCCCTGCCACCTGCATCAGACCCTGTGTTGAGACCTGCCAGTGTAATGATGGCTATGTTCTTAATGTGGACAAATGTGTGCCTGTGGGAAGCTGCGGCTGCACTTCCAATGGCATCTACTACAAACCAAATGAGGACATCTGGTACGATGCCAACTGCCAAGTGCGCTGTAAGTGTGACCCAACCCTTGGCATGGTGGTCTGCAGGAATACCCAATGCAAAGTCAGCGAAAAATGCATGCTGGTAAATGGAGTTCGAGGCTGCTTCCCAGTCAGCTACTCCACCTGCACCGGCAGTGGAGATACTCACTACACCACCTTCGATGAATATAGATATGATTTCATGGGCACCTGCGTCTATCAGCTGGTTGGCCTCGTCTCCAAGGATCCCTCTTTCACTGCCTTCAGAGTCACAGTTGAGAATGACAACCGAGGAAGCAAGACAGTTTCATACACCAAAGTGGTGACACTGGAGGCCTACGGCATAAGCATAACCCTCAGCAGGGACTTTCCTTTCAAAGCCTTGGTATGTATATAACCTAATCAAACAGTAACCAGGTAGTGGACTGCTAAGGCACTTGGGGGCAGATTTACAAGCCCGCTGCGCCACTTTTGCGTCATTTTTAACATGGGAAAAATGACGCAAAAGTGGTGCAAGGGTCTTGTAAATCTGCCCCAGGTGTCTGTGGATGCGATGCAACTTTATCCTGTCCAAACAGTAAAGCACTTATCACTCAAATTCATCATGTGATAAATGAAAAAGTGGGAGCAAGCTACTTTAAATCTTGTTTGTATTACAGTCATCTACATTGAAGTCCTAAACATTAAAAGAGTATCGTCCATGTGAGGGATTAAGGAACACTTATTTTTCATAATAGACTGCATTAAACAGAGGCAATACCAACTTAAGACAAATTTGTTTTTTAGGGCAACCATATTCCCCAAAGTCAGTAGTGCAAAAATAGTTATCATAGTGGGGGAGGGGGCCGCCATCAAAGCTTATTTATTGATGTAATTGCTAGATTGGATTCGACTATCCATAAACAAGAAAAACAAGCATTGGCAATGGCAATAGTTCTCACTTTAATATAGTGCATCTCACATTGTACTCATACATTAATTTCGCTGAACCTAAACTCACACACAACTCTCATTCTTCACTATTATAAATACACCTCCCCCTACACTCACACAGGCATACTGCTCAATCTGGACACACATAGGCACATCTGCTAAAACCCACTTGTGTGGACACACAGATTACTTTACACTCGCACACTGATCATTTGGCACTCGCAAACTGCTAATCTGCACTCACACAGGCAGGCACAATCCCTACCGTGCTCCCTTCTCTCAGCGCCTAGGGCCTCATTTCCAAGAAACTGACGCAAAAGCATTGATGCATGAGTTTCCCTGTACCTGTGTCAAATGCCCTTGTGACACCATGGATGCAGTATATTTACAATACGAGGCTCCATAGAGCAAGGATTAAGAGATGCATCAGAAATTCTGAGCTTCTGTTGGTGCAAACGTGATGCACTGCTGGAGTTGGTCGTCAGAACACATAGACAAGTCCCATTGTAAAAGTCCTGCATTGATCCTTAAGCCTGGTCTGAGCAGGCATAGGGATTTTGACACAGTCAAGTCGCAGAGTGAGGCAGTGAAAAGATTGCAAATTTTACTGCACCACGTCTGTGTGGTCTTTTGCATGGGAATACCTTCCCTGCTTGCATTATTAGTATAGGGTAGTTGTTCTTTGGACCAAATTATCAATACAGAAAGAAAGCATAAAATTATTGAACTCCTGGATTTTTGGCTTGACCAAAGTTGTATGAACCTTGGCAGAATTCTTCAGTTCCATTATCTGCCCAAACTGTTGAGTGTTTCGAAACTGGCAGGACTCCACAAAGTTCTGTAAAGAGTTCCCAACCCTTCTGTTCAGCACCCAGAAGCGATTCCATTCAATGTGCAGCCCTATGCTGGCCTCATCATTTAATCAGTAAGGAAATTCCCAACAATAGTTGACCGTGTTGTACACAGGGTGACATAGAAGGGACAGCATCCTAGAGTTGCTCCTTGCCAAGGATGGTAGCTGAGCACATGGAGCCTCTTCAGGTGGAGAGGGGTAGTCAGCTTTCTGTTTTATTGTCCTGGGTGTCAGGAGGGGAGGAGTAAGGCCAAAAGGGTTTTATAAGCAGTCCTTTTCCAGGGCCAGGCCTTATTTGTGATTGCTGACCCACTTTAAATGAACGAGCTGTAAAGAATCTAAGGGGCAGATTTATGAAGGGCTTGCGCCACGTTTACGCCGCCGTTGCGTGACGCAACGGCACGGAAACGTGGCGCATCCCTGTGCCCCATTTACAACGTGACGCATCTAGGAGATGCGTCACGTTGTATAGCACTGCGCCATGAGGAGGCATTCCTGCTCAGGGGGGGGCGTTCCTGCGCAGGAATGCCTCCTGAAAGTGGCTGAGTGAAATCTATGAGATTTCACTCAGTCACTTTCAGGGCAATGCTGCGTCAAAACCCTGCGCCTGCTTGAAGCAGGCGTAAGGCTTGAGGCAGCATTGAAAGAATAGGCCCCCCCAGAGCATTGCTGGAGCTGCTGTCGCGCTTGCAACGCAACTCCAGCAATGCGTCACATTTCCGGCACAGATGCGTCACGCATCTGTGCCGTTTTTGCCCCATGGTGCGCCGCATCATTAATGCGGCGCACCATGGGTGGCGCAGTTGTGGCGCACTGTGGCGCATGTTAACTGGCGCATCCTTCGGGATGCGCCAGTTAACATAAATCTGCCCCACAGTGTATTAGGGCTGAACACCAACAGGACAGCTTTAGCTTTCTCAGAATGGGTGTTGGCTTTTCAAGGAATTCACTGTGTATGTTATGAAATAGTATGAAGGTATCCAGAAGAAAAGAGAAGCAGAATCCGTAGTAAAGGTAAACGGAGCTTTATTTAGCATGTAAACTCCAGACGTTCCCGATCGTCGCCAGTGTTATGAAATAGTATGATGGTATCCAGAAGAAAAGAGAAGCAGAATCCGTAGTAAAGGTAAACGGAGCTTTATTTAGCATGTAAACTCCAGCAACGTACAAACTCGAATGCCAGTAAACTGTCTGCCTAACCATTTATACATTCCACACTCATTCAAAGCACAACACACACACGAGGCACAGATCTACATAAACACCGCACGCGAACCACAACACGCGACATACACACCTTTGAAACATAACAGCACGCATATTGTTTGTGGATGACGCGCGTGCATACATGCGCGTCATTCCAAACAATAACAATACACCACAGTATACACCTGGACTGCCAAACCCAACCGTCATATAGCTACTTCTTTTCTACATACTGTGTATAGTTAGCATGAGTTTATTAAATGTTTGCACGCCGTTTTCATTCTTGCTTCACTTTTGCACACAACACATAATTGTTGTTTTAGCTTTCAACCTAGAAGAGCTTTGTGATTTACTAGAGAAATAATATGTTATTGCTCTGATATCAGTTTTGTTCTACACTCTGTCTGCACACCGAGTGCTGAAGGCTACACGTATAACTTAACCCAGTGTTGTTGTAAGGTCTGATCTTCGCACCCTTATAGACATAACACACATGCTGCTGCCAAAATCTGGCTCTAGGCGAGTTTTATATTATGATGCTGAACGCACAAAAACACACTTGATATGCTTCGCATGCAGAGAGCTGGTGGAAGGTGATGTGATCGTCCTGCCACTTCAACAAAGCCGACGCTGTCATCGCACCCCATCTGCGGGACATCATCAACACCTCATTCGACACCGCCACCTTCCCCGAGAGCTGGAAGCACGCCAAACTCAGCGCTCTACTGAAGAAACCTACAGCAGACCCCACCGAACTCAAGAATTACCGCCCCATCTCTCTACTCCCGTTTCCAGCCAAAGTCATCGAGAAGACCGTCAACAAACAGCTGGCCGCCTTCCTCGAGACGAACGGATCCCTCGACCCATCGCAGTCCGGATTCCGTGCCAACCACAGCACCGAGACCGCCCTCATCGCCGCCACCGACGACATCCGAGCCCTGATGGACAACGGGGAAACAGCGGCCCTCATCCTCCTAGACCTCTCCGCGGCGTTCGACACGGTCTGCCACCGCACCCTAGTGCAACGCCTCAGCAACGTCGGAATCCAGGAGAAGGCGCTGGAATGGATCGTCTCCTTTCTCAACGGAAGAACTCAAAGAGTCCGCCTACCACCGTACAAATCAGAGGCCACCAAAGTCAGCTGCGGTGTCCCTCAAGGATCCTCACTGAGCCCGACTCTCTTCAACGTCTACATGAGCCCCCTCGCGGCCATCGCACGCCAACACAACCTCAACATAATCTCCTACGCCGACGACACCCAGCTGATCCTATCCCTGACCAACGACCCCGCCGCCGCCAGAGCCAACCTGCACGAAGGGATGAGAGAGGTAGCTGAGTGGATGACGACGAGCCGCCTGAAGCTGAACTCAGACAAGACGTAAGTCCTCATCCTGGGCTCCTCGCCCTCCGCCTGGGACGACTCCTGGTGGCCCCCCGCCCTGGGCACCGCACCCAAACCGACGGACCACGCACGCAACCTGGGCTTCATCCTGGACTCCTCCCTCTCCATGACCAGGCAAGTCAACGCCGTCTCCTCGTCGTGCTTCAACATCCTGCGCATGCTTCGGAAGATCTTCTGGTGGATCCCCACAGAGACCAGGAAGACCGTCACCCAGGCCCTCGTCACCAGCCGACTGGACTACGGCAATGCACTCTACGCCGGAACCACCGCCAAGATCCAGAAGAGACTCCAGCGCATCCAGAACGCCTCAGCCAGACTCATCCTCGACATCCCACGACACAGCCACATCTCCGGACACCTAAGAGACCTGCACTGGCTCCCGGTCAACAAGAGAATCACCTTCCGCCTCCTTACCCACGCACACAAAGCTCTCCACGACCAAGGCCAGAGCTACCTCAACAACCGCATCAACTTCTACGCTCCCAAACGCCACCTCCGATCCGCCAGCCACGCCCTCGCCGCCGTCCCACGCATCCGCAGAGCCACCTTAGGAGGAAGGTCCTTCTCCTACCTGGCCGCAAAGACCTGGAACTCCCTCCCGGCCGACCTGCGCCTGACCCAAGACCACCTCTCCTTCAGGAAGAAGCTCAAGACCTGGCTGTTCGAGCAGTAACGCCCCCCCCCCCATGCGCCTCGAGACCCTATGGGTAGGTAGTGCGCTCTACAAAGGTCTTTGATTGATTGATTGAGATTTTAAGGTATGGGCCCGCCCTTCTAAAACCCAAATGAGACCTTCATAGATATAAAATACTATGCTAAATAGGGACGTTGTGAATTAGACATTGTTAATTTCTATTCATTCCAGCATCTTAGTATGCTGTCCCCATTCGCCTTTTATGGACTAATAACTATGCTGATAGCTTTGTTGCTTATAATATGTTTGCTAGTATTATACAAGATACTGCATTTGAGAACCTTGCATTAGTAAATAAATATTTCAAACATGCACGTGTCCTCTTTTACTCCACGTTCTGGTTTGTGATGATTATATAACGAAAGAGTGTTCATGTATTCCACGATTCCTGAGGTACTCTAAGTTCATGTTCTGGTCTGTCTAAGCATTGGGAGTTTGTTATGACCAACAGGACACTGTAGCTAGCTCGGTAAGGGTATTTTGGGTACTGAGGTGAGTTTTGGGCCATCCTAATTCACAGAGGTTCCAGGTCTCTATGCACAGTTCTGTAGGAGAACGGAATTCCCGCTACATGGCACCCATACATTGTTGGCCTTATATCATGACACTCGAGTAGTATATCATTCAATCCTTAACCCCTTCACTAACGTTTCCGGTAAACGGTGGTGTCGAAAAAACCTACCTATTTTTAAAATAGGTCTTTTCAAGCTTGATTCTTTCTAAAACGGTTTCCTTGAATTACTACCCAGTTGTGCTACAAAGTTTACTTTGTTTTTTCTAATTCCTGTGCTGTCATGGCCCAGCCCGTGGACATTCCGCTGCATAGTCGCATTGCGGTGCGAAATCATTTGCGGGCTTACAATGTACCTTTGGAGGGCTTGGCTGTGATTATGGTGGTGAGTGCGGAACATGCTTACCCTTACGAACTCTTTTATTCGTGGGTGACATTTCCGGCAGTGGACGCTAATTCAGGCGTATTCCACACATACACTCCCACGGTTGTTCCTAATGAGTATACTCCGTACAGAGCACAGGAAGTACCTATTGATGTTTGGCAGCATGGAGTTTGGTTTGGTGGCGCCCTACCCCATTCTTTAACCGCTCCGAGGTTGGGTCCTTTGTCCATTCCAGGCGCTAGTTGGCCTGTTTTGGCAGGATTTACTCCTCATCCTCTACACGGCAATTGTAATTTGGCTGAAATCCGACGACTACATGTAGTCGCGATTGCCGTGATTAGAGCCTTAGTGCATTACACCAGCCATAATCTTCCGGGTGGAGCCCCGGGGGGTGCGGCGCTTCCGGCAGGGCAGGGTGGTTTGAAAATCAGTCCTGTCATGGTCAATGCTGTTATGGGCAAGAAGCCCCAGGAAAAGGATGATTTTCCTTTCTGGCTTGCCGAGAAATTTGACCAGCTGGAAGCTGTATTTCCTAATACGACTCCTGGTGAAAAACACCGGATTCTTACACTTAGTTTGCCGAAGGATTTGGCCCCTGAACTTGTTGACTGTGAGACATGGGGAAAGACTTTTGCGGCGGTCTATGCGCGGTGCTACGGCACCCCGTCTATGTCAGTGCTGTCTTCGGTCCTTAAACGTGTTCAAGATGATCACGGACCGGAATCGGCAGTCGAATTGGGCATGCGCCTGTGTGGCACCTTTGACGTAGTTTGCAATCTGATCCTTGCTAATGTCAAGGGAGATGCAGTGAACTTTCAGGTTGCTAACGCGTTAGCGGTGCTTCCCGAGGCCGAGAAACCCCGACAGGTAGCGAGAATTATTGCGGCGGCTTACAAAACCGTGGGTCGCAATTGTAAGGGCGTTAAGCCTTTTTCTGTTAAAGATAAAAAGCAGCCCCAGGGACAAACTTCGGAGACGGAAGTTCAGCCCAAGTCCAAAAAACTAAATTGGCCTAAAAAACAACAGAAACAGGGAAAGCAACCGCAACAACAACAGACACAGGTTTCTCGCCCTGCGTCTCCGTTACCTACGCAGTCGGAACGTGTTTATGACTTGCGCGACCGCGCGACGATTAAGACTCCTGATCGATTTCAGGCTTCTGACCAACGCTCTCCTCATTCCTTTCAGGACTCATCGGCTCCGACGACCGGTGGTGGAGGGGGCGGCAGGGGTCGGGGTGGTCAGGAAGGACGTGACCAGCCCCGCCCGAGGAACGGTGCAGAAAAGCAGGAAGGCTCTACGCCTAGGAGACCACAGTTTGCCAAGAAGAAAGTCGCAGCCTTAACAGCGCATCGATATGCCCCAGATAGTGAGAACGCGGCTTCGAATCTGACGTGGGCTCTGACCTTGCTGGACAGCGCGGCGGAGATTACCATAGTGAGAGAGGCGCTCCGTCCACTACTGAAGGTGACAGCGACTGATACTTATGTTGTCATTGAAACAGCTGACACCAGAGTTGCTCCCCCTGATAGACTTTTTGAAATTGTCCTGTTAATTGAGGGTGACATACAACGAACCATAAAAGGGGTATTTTGGGAAAATCTATCGTCTACATATGACATTTTGCTTTTGGAGGCTGACTGGCCCCCACCTTTTGTGCTCGCAGCTCCGCGAGGAGAGGAGGTGATCCTCCCCAGTTTCGCGAACACGGTCTCGAAAGAGAATGCACAGCATTTTGCAGAAGAGTGGGCTCTTAATCTTGCGCGGGCTGTATACAGCAATCAATGTGGTTGGGATAAATTGTCCCAACGCCACGAGATACCTTTAGGGTCTCAGCCGCAGCCTCAACCTCAATATCCTATAAGACGTGAAGCGAAAGCTTCCGTCGCGGATATCCTTGAACAATTGGAATATCAAGGTGTAATTGAAACATGTGTGTCACCAATGAATAACCCTCTTTTTACTGTAAACAAGCCTGACGGATCGTATCGTTTGGTTTTGGATTACCGGCATTTAAACTCGCATTGCCGTAACTGTGCAGTACAGAACACTCACGGCTCTGCTCTTGTGAATAGTCTTGTGCGTAAGCGGTTTAAGACCACGCTTGACATTTCTAATGGTTTCTATACCCACCAATTGGATGCTATGAGTTCCCAATGGACCAGTTTTACATGCGGCGGTGTCCAAAAACACTTTTGGCGTCTCCCTATGGGCTATAAGAATAGTCCTGGGGTTTTTTCCGCCCGCATAGTCTCTCTTTTGGAGAGAACCGACCCGGATGCTTGTTCGTATGTGGATGACATATATCTCACAGACGACGAACTTTGGGAGCACCTGTGTCGTGTAAACAGAATTATTTGTACCTTTGCAAACTTAGGTTACAAATTCAACTTTGCAAAATCGCACATTGCAGAGTACACAGTGTTGTTTCTGGGCTACGAGCTTAACAATGAAGGAAAGGGATTGGCTCCTCACTTCCTGGAGAAATGCACACTGAAAAAATTACAATCTTTACTGGGCTTTTTGAATTTCGGGAGAACTTACATTTCGGAATATGCCCAGCGTATCAAGCCTTTGTATGCTTAGATACAACCATCCTTTTCCAAATCATGCTGGCTGCCTGAGCATTCGGCTATACTGCAGTCTTTGCAGGCTGATCTGCTCGCTTCTAAATTCTTACTGACTTGTGATAATCAGACCAACCTGGTGATAAGAATTATCTCTGGGACGGTAGGTTTCACGTACCTGACTTTTAATGAAGGAGACACAGTACCTTTTGCTTACAAGTCACACTTGTACACTTCGGCTGAACTGCGATTTTCCACTGTGGAGAAAGTTTTGACGGCTGTGCAGATGGCTATTCTTAAAGAACGTGCCCTGTCACAGGGAAAACGCATGTTGGTTGTTACCCCGTGTCCTGCCTTGGAGGCAGTCACAAAAGCCAGTGTACCTAATTCTAAGGCTTTGCACCCTCGGTGGATTCAATGGGCAGCGTCCTTGTCATCTCAGGATGTCACGTTTATTTGTGACGCCACATTAAGGTCGCAGGAGTACTTACAGTATGAATTTGTTCATCCTGCTCCTTTAGCAATGCGACCCCTGGAGGATTTCCATTGCATCATTTACACCGATGGTTCGGCGCAGGTTGCGCATGGCTCTAAACACGCCTACGTTTCCGCATGCGCCATTGTGGTCGGTGCCATGGTGAACGATGAGTTCAAGTCCAGTGTCATGCACACGCAGACACTCAGAGACTGCACTGCTCAATTGGCAGAACTTCGTGCTTTAATGCTTGCATTGGAGTACACAGATCCTAGGGTGACTACTCTTATCGTAAGTGATTCTTACTACTGTGTCCAGTCTTACAATGAAAACTTAATCTTTTGGATTCAGAATGAGTTTCGTGATTCCAAGGGTAGCACAATAAAACATAAAATGATCTGGGTCCGAGTGGCTGAGCTTAAAGAGCGGTTGCCACTTGTGTTTGTGATTCATACTCTCGGCCATCAGCGCGTGGGAGTCCACGCTGTCGGTAATTCGCTTGCTGATGAAGCAGCGAAATCAGCAGTATCTAAATATTTAGTTGCAGCAGTTACACGGTCCAAAAGTAAAATAGATGATGACATCTTGGCGGCTGTTGCTGCCACTGAGAAGGGAGGTAAATATCCTGCGGGGTTCCCTTCGAAGTACACATACCACTTAAGTCCCGATAAGGTTCCTTACGTGAAAATTCCTGAAGTTGGCGAACGTTTGGTTCCCAACTCGGATCGCAGGGCTACTTTGATTACAGCGGCTCATGAAGGTCTGGTGTCTGCGGGCGTCTCAGCCACTGTAACTCAGCTACAACAGAGGTTCTGGTGGCGGGGACTGTACAAACAGACGCATGATTATGTCCTTCAATGTGACATTTGCCAGCAGATCAAGCCTCCGACTGCAGCGTGTCCGCCACAGACACAGTTGGACATTTCTAATAAACCACTAGGATGCGTTTATTTAGATCACTGCGGTCCTTTTACTTCTGATACTGCGTATAAGTACATCTTAGTAGCAGTTGATTCATGCACACGCTTTGTGTGGGTATGGCCCCATCGCAGCGCTGATTCACGGACAGTCATAAGAGATTTGCGTGTCTTTGTAGGGATTTTTGCCTGTGGTACCTTCCATTCGGATCAGGGTCCGGCTTTCGCCTCTAAGGCGTATAAGGATGCTATGGTTTAGTTGGGGGTCCAAGTCAAGTTTTTGTCTCCATACAGACCTGGGGGTAACAGTGTAGTGGAACGAATGAACCGTGACTTAAAGCAATCTTTGACAGCTCGAGTTATAGGCACTGGCTGAAACTGGCTGGCCCACCTCAATGGCGTGCAGCGTGCTCTTAATAATCTCCCTAGAAGGTCTCTGGGTGGGCGGACCCCGTACAAAATGCTCTTTGGTATCAAGATGTACGTCCCTGACCTCGACGGTCTAGACTGCGTGGCTCAAGCCACGGCCTTTGACGTAGATGCACATTGTGCTGTTTTACAGGATCTACAAAAGTCCAGAGACAGTCTTGCAAAAGAACATTTGCCCTCCACGTCGGATGATGCGTTGCAGATCCCGGTAGTTGGCTGGCTACCCAAAGTTGGAGAACTGGTTCGAGAGAAGATCGACAACAAGAAAGAATTTGGTCCTTCCTATCGAGCACCGGTCCCCGTTCTTGGAGTGAAGGGCACAAGAACAGTCGTTTTACCACCACTTCCAGGTCGTGAGGAAATCAGGTTTATCTCAATTGACAATGTCAAGATACACAGGGTGGCCGATTCTTCATAGTATGACACCGGCAGTCTCCTGTCCTTCGATTGTGAGAAATTCTGTTTTGGCCATTACTGCAGCTGCTGAGCCAGAAGTGGCCCTAGAGATGCCTGTCATTCCCAATCCTATACCGAACACTTTCCCAGTTAATAACAATGATGACCTCGATTATTCCTTCCCTGCTGATTTATCGATGCCTGATTTACAAACACGTTTGGCCACAGACTCTAGATTCTCATTTGACTCTGCTTCAGTGACTTCGACAAAACCCTCAAGATGTACAATCTATGCCTCTTTAATAAAAAAAAATGTTTTGGTTCCCCCTTGGACATATATTTGGCTAATGCTTTTTTCAATATACCTTTTTATGTCATTTGGTTTTGTGTTTTATTTTTTCCGCCTCATGGATGGACACTATGTCGAGGAGAGAACATGCATTCGGCATCTTAATGGAACTTTGGCCCCCTTATCCTCTTCACATTCTGCACACAGACTGAAAAGAGACTTGAACTTTGTTAACATCACAGCATGGCCGGTTCTTGATGGGATTGTGTGGGATGCAGTTAAATTTCAAATTCATGGCCCAACTGAAGTGGTTAATGTCCCAAATGTACTTAGAGTGAACATGGGGGATATAGTTAAACAAAACATACGTTCTGATGATTGGAATGTTCAGGCCGTAGAATCATTATTTACTGATTTAAAATATTATGCTGCCTTTGATGCTGAAGATTTATATTTAGAATCTGCTAATTATGGTGACTTATTTTGCTTTCAACATTATGGTAATCATTTCCTGCACAAAACAGGTTCCACAAGGGGTACTGTAAATTACACACAGTGGGAACATTGTCCAGCACCATTACAAGGCAGCTCCAGTACATTTTTGAAGAAGTACACTTACTTTACCGACTTTAATCAATCAAGTCCTGAGTCATTTTATTTTAAGATGACACAGAAACCATGTCCAAAGTTAGACTTACCGATACTAAATTGTTGTATTCGAAGTCCTTTCTAGACAAATTAGCTGTAGAGGGCTATGAGCTATGGAATGAAACCATTGACCTTAAATCGGTTTGGGGTTCTAAAAGTTGGCAGGTACAAGGCACTGAGGCTTTGCACCGTGCATGTCTCATCCCGAATCACATGTTGTTTTTGAATTCTACTATTTCTCAGACAACGTGCTTTGGATTGGCTACTTCAAAAAAGTTAAATACCCCTGATGTCCCTGATTTGGATGAATATCCTGGTTGGGAGAATTACACAAAGTTTTCCATTAGAGAATTGCAGACATTACTAGGTAAGTAATGCATCCTTTAATGTGTCCAGTTTTGATCCGAAGGGTTGGCTGCTATGGCACAGAAGCTCTGACTCTTGCCAGCATCGCTTTCTGGGTTTAACTGAAAGTTTTACACGAATCAGGCCTGATCCACGTTTTGATCCTGACCACACTGTTACAACATACTCCGTTGGTAAATTATGTCAAAATTGGTTACAACATTCTACATTAGCTGCTGTTAAATTATATCTATCTAAGATGACTGATGAGGTGGATATTAATGATTTCATTAAAGGCCCGGCAAGTGGTAGATCTAAACGTTGGATTTATGCTGCTTACAATGAAATTTGGAAGCTATCACAGATTGTAGCTGCTAAGCGCCTGAGAGCAATTGATCAAGCAAATTTAGAAAAGGTGCTTGCAGTTGTCGATAACAGTATTAACATGCTTTCTTCCCGCATATACACGTTGAATAACATTGTTTCTTCTGTAGATGATATTGTAAATGATGAGGTGTCTGTTTTATACCATGGCCAAAATCAACTGCATTCTGTAATGCAGTTTGCATGGACTCTACAGACTCTCAAATCTGGCCGTGTGCCCTGGAATTACATGAACGTTTCCTCCCTCTTTGCCCCATTTAATTTGACTGACAAACAGCGCATGCTTTCAATGCGAGATGCATCATTTTCCGTGTTACACATTGAGAGGTTGGAATCCTTACCGTTCTCTGTAGCTAAGGCCGCTGATGCAACGTGCCTTATCCACGAATTAATTACATTACCATTCGCGTTGTACAAATTCACTAGTTGTATGCGACATGTTGCAATAGGACCTTATGAACCGTTAGGAGGTGCCTTCCTCCATGAAGCATGGTCTCTTCCCTTCACATATAGATGCCTGAAAGACGGCAGAGAAGTTTATCTGAATGGAGAAGAATGCACAGAGTCCCCTGACCATTCATTAATATGCAGACACATTCAATTGCATGGTTCCTGCAACCAGGAACGGCCTAATCTGGCCTGTGTTTTAAAAGGGACTCCTGTACCCGCAATTATTCCCATGTTTACACTTTTGGCAAATGGTAGTTATTTGCTGTTGAATAACGAGGAGTGTTGTGGTTTAATTGTTGGTGTCGCTTATGTGATAACTGTATCTGAACGTGTGGTGTGCTGCAAAAATGTTATGTATCCCCCTACGCATGGGAATTCAGATGTTTCCATCTGGCCGCGCATCCCAACCTTGAAAGCAGAGTTCAATGGTATGAGTAGAATAAGAGCCCTTTTGTCTCAAAAAGAGGTGGCCCTGAGTTCGGCCCGCGAAACATTTGTCCTTCACATAGCTAACACAGGCACAGAAGTGCAAGCGCTTTTAAATACTGATTTACCGTTACATTTCAGCGAGCTGGTTCATCAAATCTTTAATGCCTCCTCCACTTCCGGTCTCGCTCACTTTTATAAATTAGTTTGCAGCGGTCTTGTGACTTCATTTGAGAAAATATTTGGGGTCATCCCTGCCTTTTTTCATTCCATTTTTTCGAGTTTGTTCGGAGGCTTTCCAGTCTTGCTGGCCTTAGCTGCAGGCGTTTTGGTGCTATTTTGCTTTATTACAAATGGATGCCCATCCTGCATTAGGAGCAGAAGAGCCCCTCCTGTCACTGTTGCGCAACCGGATGCTTGATTACTATGGCACCCTGCCGCTTGCGACTTTAAGCACGGCGTTTGGAATATCGTTTCGATTTTCCTATTTCACATGTGTCCAGCCTGTGTTTCATTGCCTGAGCTGCGATTTCCACTGGGCCCTTGATTTGTGTCTCTGCTTGACGGTGTCTCCTGACGTCGACTTTAATCATCTGATGAGTCCCGTAGTTGCTCACGAGTTAGTTTGTACTGGCGAAAGGATTATGGCCTTGGCAACGATGCATGGACTAATGGGTCGATGGGATGTAATTGCAGCAGCGCATGAGTTCTTGGCAAGGAGCTTTCTTGAGAACCCACTGAGTTGTCCTCTGATGTTAATAGAGGATCCAGTGACGGAGCAGCACGTATGTTCCTTCCCACTACTTAATTGGATGGCTGAACTGTTTTTGGATGATGATAGTGATTTCATATTGGAGGCTGTGGCTGCATGTTTTGCATATTCAATTCTATCGTGAGATGCCATGGAGTTTATTTTACTTATTTAGGCACATGCTTTTTATATTTTTGGACAGTGCCTTTTTTCATGTGTGAACAATTTTTTATATACGTCCAAGACCTATTGACTTATATTTTCAAAGGTTGGATCAATTACGTTTGGCCACTATAGGCCTACATATATACGTTTGGAGAATAGACTAGTTCATTATTATTGAACTCTGTTTTCAGGTTAAGCCCCTTCCAGGTTCTGCCTTTATATGATTTTTTGACAGTGCTCTGATCATTGGGGGGCGGGGGGTTGTCATATAGCTACTTCTTTTCTACATACTGTTTTAAGTTAGCATGAGTTTATTAAATGTTTGCACGCCGTTTTCATTCTTGCTTCACTTTTGCACACAACACATAATTGTTGTTTTAGCTTTCAACCTAGAAGAGCTTCGTGATTTACTAGAGAAATAATATGTAATTGCTCTGATATCAGTTTTGTTCTACACTCTGTCTGCACACCGAGTACACGGATAAGTTAACCCAGTGTTGTTGTAAGGTCTGATCTTCGCACCCTTATCGACATTACACACATGCTGCTGCCAAAATCTGGCTCTAGGCGAGTTTTATATTGTGATGCTGAACGCACAAAACACACTTGATATGCTTCGCATGCAGAGAGCTGGTGGAAGGTGGTGTGATCGTCCTGCCACTGAGATTTTAAGGTATGGGCCCGCCCTGCTAAAACCCAAATGAGACCTTCATAGATATAAAATACTATGCTAAATAGGGAGGTTGTGAATTAGACATTGTTAATTTCTATTCATTCCAGCATCTTAGTATGCTGTCCCCATTCGCCTTTTATGGACTAATAACTATGCTGATAGCTTTGTTGCTTATAATATGTTTGCTAGTATTATACAAGATACTGCGTTTGAGAACCTTGCATTAGTAAATAAATATTCCAAACATGCCCGTGTCCTCTTTTACTCCACGTTCTGGTTCACCGACGAACTCAAGAGCTCCAAGAAGAACTGCCGAGCCGAGCCGAGCATCTTAGTATGCTGTCCCCATTCGCCTTTTATGGACTAATAACTATGCTGATAGCTTTGTTGCTTATAATATGTTTGCTAGTATTATACAAGATACTGCGTTTGAGAACCTTGCATTAGTAAATAAATATTCCAAACATGCCTGTGTCCTCTTTTACTCCACGTTCTGGTTCACCGACGAACTCAAGAGCTCCAAGAAGAACTGCAGAGCCCTCGAGAAAGTCTGGAAAAGGGAACCGACATCGGACAACAGGACCTCCTTCAAACTTGCCACCCGGAAACACCACCAGCTGATCCGCGCCGCCAAGAAAACAGCATTCAAGGACCGGTTGGACAACAACGCACACAACTGCAAGGAACTCTTCAACATCGTGAAAGAGCTTTCCAACCCCAGCGCAGGAAACAACGACGTCACCCCATCGCAAGACCTCTGCAACTCCCTCGCTTCATACTTCCACAACAAGATCACGGACATACACAGCAGCTTCAACAACCAACCAACGCACACCACGACCAAACAACCACCCCCCACCACCATCCTCCACGCCTGGACCCCGATCAGCACCGAAGAGACCATCCGCACGATGAACTCCATCCACTCCGGATCACCGACCGACCCCTGCCCTCACCACGTCTTCAACAAGGCCGACGCTGTCATCGCACCCCACCTGCGAGACATCATCAACACATCCTTCGACACCACCATCTTCCCTGAGAGCTGGAAACACGCCGAACTCAGCGCTCTACTCAAGAAACCAACAGCGGACCCCACCGACCTCAAGAATTACCGCCCCATCTCGCTTCTCCCGTTTCCAGCCAAAGTCATTGAGAAGACCGTCAACAAGCAGATGGCCGCCTTCCTCGAGACGAACGGATCCCTCGACCCCTCACAGTCCGGCTTCCGAGCCAAACACAGCACCGAGACCGCCCTCATCGCCGCCACCGATGACATCCGAGCCCTGATGGACAATGGAGAAACAGCGGCCCTCATCCTCCTAGACCTCTCCGCGGCATTCGACACGGTCTGCCACCGCACCCTAGTACGGCGCCTCAGCAACATCGGAATCCAGGACAAGGCGCTGGAATGGATCATCTCCTTCCTCGACGGAAGAGCACAGAGAGTCCGCCTACCACCGTACAAGTCAGAGGCCTCCGAAGTCATCTGCGGCGTCCCCCAAGGATCATCTCTGAGCCCCACCCTCTTCAACGTCTACATGAGCCCCCTTGCGGCCATCGTACGCAAACACAACCTCAGCATAATCTCCTACGCCGACGACACCCAGCTGATCCTCTCCCTGACCAACGACCCCGCCGCCGCCAGAGCCAACCTGCACGAAGGGATGAAAGAGGTAGCCGAGTGGATGACGACCAGCCGCCTGAAACTGAACTCGGACAAGACGGAGGTCCTCATCCTGGGCTCCTCACCCTCCGCCTGGGATGACTCCTGGTGGCCTCCCGCCCTGGGCACCGCACCCAAACCGACAGACCATGCACGTAACCTGGGCTTCATCCTGGACTCCTCCCTCTCCATGACCAGGCAAGTCAACAACGTCTCCTCGGTGTGCTTCAACATCCTACGCATGCTACGGAAGATCTTCCGGTGGATCCCCACAGAGACCAGGAAGACCGTCACCCAGGCCCTCGTCACCAGCCGACTGGACGACGGCAACGCCCTCTACGCCGGTACCACCGCCAAGCTCCAGAAGAGACTCCAGCGGATCCAAAACGCCTCAGCCAGACTCATCCTCGACATCCCACGAACCAGCCACATCTCCGGACATCTGAGAGACCTTCACTGGCTCCCCGTCAACAAGAGAATCACCTTCCGCCTCCTCACCCACGCACACAAAGCCCTACACGACCAAGGCCCGAGCTACCTCAACAGCCGAGTCAACTTCTACGCTCCCAAACGCCACCTCCGATCAGCCAACCACGCCCTCGCCGCCGTCCCCCGCATCCGAAGAGCGACTACTGGAGGAAGGTCCTTCTCCTACCTGGCCGCCAAGACCTGGAACTCCCTCCCTACCGACCTGCGCCTGACCCAAGACCACCTCTCCTTCAGGAAGAAGCTGAAGACCTGGCTGTTCGAGCAGTAGCGGCACTCCCCCCCCCCCCCCCCAGCGCCTTGAGACCCTACGGGTATGTAGCGCGCTCTATAAGTGTCACTGATTGATTGATTGATTGGTTTGTGATGATTATATAACGAAAGAGTGTTCATGTGTTCCACGATTCCTGAGGTACTCTAAGTTCATGTTCTGGTCTGTCTAAGCATTGGGAGTTTGTTATTACCAATGAGACACTTTAGCTAGCTCGGTAAGGGGATTTTGGGTACTGAGGTGAGTTTTGGGCCATCCTAATTCACCGAGGTTCCAGTTCTCCAGTTCTGTAGGAGAAAGGAATTCCCGCTACAAACCTATATAATCAATCCACAAAGAGTGCCACTGTCATTATTATGTTGAATGGATTGTGTTGTTGTAATTTTCAAGGGTCCTCACTTGCTGCAAGTGCATGTATTTGTGGAACTTGGTATGAGAAAATAGATACTGCCCCTGCAGGTCCCCTAATGCAAGTTTTTGCGTGCCCACTCAAACACGCCCAAGAGAAGTGATGCCTATCCTATCCCACCTCACAAAACCCTCCAACCTTGTAGTGTGGTGCAGTAATATCCCCTGCCATTGGGGAATCATCCACTAAGCCTACAATGCCAGCCGTAGAGCTAAGTACTGCCTGGGAGCACAACAGTGCCACCTGAGTTGTCTCTGGAAGGTAGCAATGTATCGGGCCCCATAGAGTGGGCCCAAGATCCCATCAAGGCCAAGCAAGGTCAGTTTCATGTGGTTTCAAGTCTGGTCATCGCAACCCTGTTGAAACTATTATTAATCACCACCAGCTTCATGACTAGGTAGTAACACTACCAATCAGCCATATCTATCCCTCCATCATAGGGGTATTGTCCGCAGTAAACAAGGGCCACACAGTATAGACTATTCGCCTAAAGGAGCATAGAGGTAAGGGTTTGGCACCAGTACCTGGTCTCTCTCTGTTCTGTGTCTTCACTGGCATGAGGACTCTGTTTTAACTCCTTCTTTGGGGGCAGACGAGCACCTACCTGTCACCCTTGACTATCGCGCCGCTCTTCCTGGCCTCCCTTTCGCCGTGTTTGATCTGGGCGCCCCCCTCTCAGCTGACTACGAGCTGAGGGGCACTGAGGGACGGGGAGGCTGCGCACTAGTAAGGCGGCCATCTTGGGTGAGGCAGGCTTGCTAGTCGGCAGACTAGGCTTGCTGCCTCACGGGCGGGACTTTAAATTTAGACGGGGATGGCCCCGCGCAGCGGACGCGCCTTACCCGCGCCAAAGGAGCACCTAAGGAAAGCCTGTCTGTGCCCGTCAGCGTCCCGGAGGGGGGCGGGGGCGGACGGGCAGGCGACTTCCTGACGCAGCCCCAGAGACTAATATGCAGGTACTCCTCAGCGCATCTCCTGAGCTTGAGACGGCTCAGCATTAGAGGCTGCTCAGTTCAGGGTCACTGTTTTAAGGGCATGTTTCACTGTGCCTGAGCGGGCCCTTAAGAACTCTTCTCGTGCCTCGGCACTGTGGTTTAGGCCAGCGCTTAATACCAGTCGTAGGCTTTGTAAGAAGGCCGAAATAGCATGGCGATCAAAGTATCTGAAATCACTGAAGGAGGCCTATAGGCGTTGCACTAAGGCTTATCCCAATGAAATCTACTTGGAAAAGAAAGCCTACTTTGCCAGGAGGATTGAGGAGGCCACTAATACCAGTAAAGAAATCTTCTTGGTGGTGAATGAATCCTAAGTGTTCCTTTTCAGAACCCTGGGTTCAGTGGCGTAACGAAACTTGAGGGGGCCCCCCTGCAAAGTATATAGAGGGGGCCCCCACCAGAAGCTCGGCCCATCACCTACCACTTTGCCCAAGACCGCCCAGTACAGCACCAATAATCAAACCAGTTTAGGCAAACAATTCCCTTTTTGAAGGCACACACATTTCAAAGGGACTGGTAAAACAATAACAAGTACGGCAGGCAGCAGGATACAAAAATCAAACAAGGTTAGTCAACCAATGCCCCTTCGGTTTGTGCATGAAGGTGCAAATATGTCAAAGTGACTGGTAACACAATAACAAATATAGCGGGCAGCAGCATAAAAAAAATCAAACCTATTTTGTCAAACTAATTTGCCTTTTGTTTGTGCATGAAGGCACAAATATTTCAAAGTGACTTGTAAAGCAATAACACATTAAGGGCCCGATGTAGGTAAACGCGACTTTCCGATTTCAAAATACCGAGGCGGGCCGAATCGGTATTCTGAAATCGGAAAACGAGATGTAGGAAAAAAAAACCGAATGAATACCGAATCGGTCGGCATCGGTAATGAGATTCTGTACGTTCCGATTCTGCTCGGTCCGAATCGGAAAGTACCGAATCGGCCAACAACGAATCGGAAATCACCGAATCGGCTACCACCGATTCGGATATTCCCGATTCGGCGAATACCGATTCGGTAAAAGCCGATTCGGTAAAATCCGATTCGGCAATCATAGATTCGTAGCCATGAAAACAGACCCATGGCGAAAAAGCCCATAGGAATGCATTGAATGAACCGATTCGGCTTTTACCGATTCGGATAATACCGAATCGGATTTTACCGATTCGGATATTACCGAATCGGTAAAAGCCGATTCGGCAATAGGCGATTCAGCCAATGAGGTGGCTCCCCCTCCCCCACCCAAACAGGGAGTGGCAACCCTGGCAGGTGCAGCTAATTAAGAAGTTTCTGGAAAGCCTGCCTGAGCCCAACACACACAGTTAGCAGCAGTGGGAGAAGGAGGTTGCAAACTGAACAGGAGAAAATGGCAGATCAGTCAGGAAGCCAGAAGTCCTCCCAGAAGAGGAAGCCCAAGTTCACCACCACCGAACTTCAGGTGCTGGTTGAGGAGGTGGTGAGGGTGCACCGCCAGCTGTTTGGCAAGCTGTCCCTCAACGTGCCAGACAGCACCAAGAGGAGAATCTGGGCCGACATCGCCCAGAAGGGGAATGCTGCGGGTGTCACCCCCAGGTCCATAGAGGAACTGAAAAAAAGGTTTTACGACATCCGCAGCCTCACGAAGAGGAAGCTGGCTGACATTCAAAGGCAGGCTGGACACACCGGAGGAGGCAACAACCCGGCGCCACCCCTCACCGAGCTGGAGGAAATTGTCTCCAGCACCATCGAGAGGGAGAGTATCGTAGGAATCGGGACCCTGGACAGCTCTGCGAGAGCCACAGCTACAGGTAAGAAGCATGCGCATCATGACACACCCTACCAGACACCTCCCCAGTAGACACAATGCATAGGCAAACACCAGCACTGTACTGTCACCAACATACAAGAGACAAGCATCATGGTACATGTAGTCAGCAGAAGTTAGCCAAATATGTCAGTGCAGAATCACAAGACAGGAAACAGTGTGACACGGTGTAAGGAGATGCAAGGACATGTGGAATGCCATAATTGTACTGACTGTAATACATCGGCACTCAGTTTACAAATGCTTCTTTGTACCTAGGGGCCCCATCAGGCGGCACAACTGTGACAGCAGAGGGAGCAGCAACGTCCAACACTGCAGTCGCAGGGCCTAGCACCAGCCAGGCTGGCCAGGAGGAGGAGGAGGATGAGGAAGGAGACACCCCAGGGCTAGGAATGGAGGGAGTCCTGGTCATTGACTTCCAAGCAGTGCACTCCCCAGTACTGCCCAGCACACCCCCCTTGCAATTCTCACCAGACAACTCCCCTACAAGGCAGACCATTCCGCCTACACCAGCTCCTGCCACAACCGTGGCCTTGCCACCTGTCCAACCTGTCCTGGGAGCAGGGGCTCAGGGACCGGCCAGCACCACACCCCCACCAGTGGCACCCCAGCCCACTCAGCAGGCCGGAAGCAGCAGTGCCCGACGCCGTGCCACCACCACAACTGCTGCACCAGCACGGGAGGGCAGTGTGTTCCTGGGCCTGGAGGGACAGATGGTTAAAATCCAGCGCCAACAGGCCAGATCCACCATGGCCTGCCAACGCCAGCTCCTGCAGCACAACATGCAGATGGGGGAGTTGGTGAAGGGTTTCCAGGCTGTTGTGGACAGCAACAAGGAGGTGGCAGCAGGGTTAGGCAGGCTGACCACTGCCATCACCCACTCATCTGCCAGACAGGAGGAGCATGAGGTTGCGCGCAGGAGGGATGCCCGGGTGCTAAACCGGGCCATGGCCCGCCTTGCAGCGGCGACCGCACAACTGTGCCATCGCAGCTCCAACCAAGAATCTGTGCTCAGTCAGCATACGGCTGAGCTCACTAGGGGGATGGCCAGGATCACCACGGCCATGGAGGCCATGATAATATCAAACACCGCCTCCAATCCTGCCCTGGACCTGGGTGATGCTGGAGACAGCAGCAGCCGCAGCAGCCCGGCCAGCGCTGCATCTGAGCCACGGAGGAGCACCAGGCGATCCGCTGATGCTGCTGGGTATTCGGAGGGGGCCGAGGGACACCCCAGTGGGTCTGCCAAGCAGGCAAAAAAATAGCCTGGCAAGGGCGCATGAGGCAACCAGAAGCCTGGACTTTATTTGATTTTACAAACTCCATTTTTTGATGCACTTCAGTGCTGTAACTGTGGTGCAACACTATTAAAATTTGTTTTTTGCAAGCAACATTTAGCTGTCTTTGCATCTGTACTCAGTCAGAAATAGTTCTCAGTGATCTCCTCACGTCTGTATCTGCCATCACTTGGCGTACACACCCCAGCTGGCTGTGTCAGTGGCACAGCTTCGTCGTCGTCATAGTCCTCGTAGTCAGACAACTCCACCTCAGTGCCCTTCTTGACCGCAAGGTTGTGTAACATTGCACATACAGCTATGATCTTGCAGCAGGTGATGGGGGTATACTGCCTTGCACCTCCACTCTTGTGCAGGCATCTGAATCTACTTTTCCAGATGCCAAAGGTCCGTTCAACAACATTCCTGGTGCGTATGTGGGCCCGGTTATACCTCCTTTGGCTGGGTGTGGAGGGGTTGAGGTAGGGGGTGAGTATGAATGAGCGGAGGGCATATGCACTGTCGCCTGGAAGAGAAAGGGGTCACATTAGACACATGCATACATGTATTACACCTACCTACTATGTGTTATGGGGGTCTGATGATGTGTCTCACCTAGGAGGTATCCTTCTCCAAATTCGCCAGCCATCAGCCGTGCATATATGCCGCTCTGTTGGAATATATAGGAGTCATGGGTACTTCCTGGAAATTTTGCTACCAGGTCTGTGATGGTGCACTTGGCATTGCAGATCACCTGCACGTTGATGGTGTGTGTAGATTTCCGATTGCGGTATATGTATTCGGTGTCCGCTGGTGGGCAAATCGGAATGTGCGTGCCATCTATGCAACCGATGATTTGAGGAAATTGTGCCATCTGGTAGAAGTCAGCTTTAGTTTGTAGCAGTTCTGCGTGGGTTGCAGGGAAAGAGATGTATTGGTCCATCCTGTCTATCATGGCGTCAAGGAATATGTGGAAGAACCTTGACAGGCTGCTCTGGCTCACCCCTCCTGCTGCTGCTACTCCACTTTGATAGCTGCCAGACGCTACCAGGTGTAGGCTGCATAGCACCTGGACGTGCGCAGGGATGGCGTGTGCCCTTGGGGTGTGGTGGTCCAAGTATGGCTTAAGGTCCCTGATGAGCTCAAGTATGGTGTCAGAGTCCAGCCTGTATCTCTGTAGGATCTCAGCCTCAGTGAGCATGAACAGGGTTATCCTCTGTCTGTAGACCTGTTCATTTCTTAGCCATTCCCTCTGTCCTTCCTGCTGTAGCCGTAGCCGCCTCGCAATGACATAGAAAGCTGCCATCCTGCAAGTTGCAATGCATTTTGGGACTGTTTATATGGGTTGGAGTTGGTTACCACCTGATTGCAATCCATGGTAAATACCGAGTGAATTCTACCGATTTTGAGCCGATTTCGGTGTTTCTGTGCCTCCCTACATCTCCCCAACTGTCGGAATCGGGGAATTTCCCGATCGGAGATTCATACGAATCGGCATGTTTTCCGATTCGGCTCATGTCCGAATCGGTATTTTTTCCGAATCGGTACATGGACCGAATCAGTGATTTTCCGATTCGGTGTCACTAACGATTCGGTACTTGGACCGAATCGGTGATTTTCCGATTCGGTGTCACTAACGATTCGGTACTTGGACCGAATCGGTGATTTTCCGAATCGGTGTCACTAACGATTCGGTACTTGGACCGAATCGGTGATTTTCCGATTCGGTGTCACTAACGATTCGGTACTTGGACCGAATCGGTGATTTTCCAATTCGGTGTCACTAACGAATCGGTACATGGACCGATTCGGTATTTGTAACCGAATCGGTGTTTTTCCGATTCGTTACAGATCCGATTTTCGGTATGTACGTATCGGATTCTTTCCCATTCGGTACTCATTCCGAATCGGTTTTCTATCCGATTCTTTCTGTTTTTGGTTCCCTACATCTCGATGGCTGTTTACCGATCGGTAAGGGCCAAAAATCGGTATTTTCGGCCGTTACCGATCGGTAACGCCCTACCTACATCGGGCCCTAAGCAGCATAAACATCAAACCAGTCTAGTCAAACCACGCCCTTTTTATTTCATCATAAAGGCACAAACTTTTTATGGTGACACATGGTGGCGCTGTATATCGAATTTAGCGATGCTGACAACAACAGTTGTCTATTCATTTAATAAACAGTAAAAATGACTAATCCTTGCAACCCAAGCCATTCTTACAGCACTGGGGCATGGAATATTCTGAAATGTTACACTTGTAGGAGTGTGGTGGTTAGTAGGTATGTTGGTACTGGCATTTGCAGCACTAGACAGGGAAATAGGTGTTGCAAACTGTAGTTACCTCCTGACGAGGGCCCTAGCACTTATTTTTTTTACAAATTAAGCACTGCTCTGAGGCCACTGTTTACCCACATTGTGGTGTGAAATATTTGGAGATACATGCCTGCACGTGTACCTCATGTGATTATTGTGCAGCATGGTGTGCAACCCGCTACTGGCAGCCAAATATGAATGTGGGCCAGTAACACAATCATCCTAAGTATAGAGGGAACTCGCAAAGTTGCATGGTACAGGGTGCCACTCCAGATTGTTCCTTAGACTAAACTCTGTCCTCACAGCTGGTTGGAATGATTACAGATGCAGGGATGCTGCTCACACTGTATTATGTGGTCCTCTTCACTATGTGCAAAGCTAATTGAGGCATACACAATACTACAACGAGCAACAAGAACTCTAGATTTTGGTAAGCCACAAGTACACTGCAAACATCCCATCAATATAGCCATTCTGGCCAAGCAAATCATTTATATGGGCACATGTGAAAAATAAAAAAGGCTCCCAGTGTGAAGCAGACAGCAGTGTCCAGCACACACAAAGCATAACCACACCTCCTTGGCAAGTGAAAAGAGGCATCAGTGGGTGTAAATGAACCTGAATCTAAATAAATACACATGCAGCAAGCCTTTGGAAATAATTATGTAACAAGTGAAATCTGAAGAAGAGAGCACTCCAAAGAATGGAGCCAGTGAGAAAAAACACAAGGAGGAAAGATATATAATGGAGGAAAGACAAAAAAAAGTTTAAAAAAACACAGGGATGGGGAAAAACGAATTTATAAATAGAGAAAAAAGTGAAAGTAAAGAATACAGGGAACAGGCCCAAGTTCGGAAAGAAACAGATCAGAAAGAAGAAAGGCGGCCGGAGGAGCATTTGACTTGATGCCACCTCGCTATGTTTGCTTCAGCTTCAAATAACTCATGTTTGCACCCCAAAGGCGCTTGAAGATTACCTGGGACACAGAGCTCATGAGCAGTTAATCCCAAAAATACATATGTATTTTAGTAATGAGGTGATGTGGGAGGCTGTGTGAATGCTCAGTATAGTGGCCCATATTCGAGGAGTGCAGCTTTTCACAAAACATTGCTTGGTTAGTATCAGTCATCTTATTTTTGGAGAAATGTGGGGATAAATTAACCATTGTAAAGCTTGTAGGGTCAGGACTGGAAATACTGCAGATGTTAAAACTGAATACCCGTAGCAGTCTCAGCACTGTGTACAATGTAGTGTGACAACCATTCCCAATCAACTGCGCCTTTGACCAAAATTACCATATAAATCACAAATTGAAAACCAAGCCAAGGGGGAATGGGGCTAGGTCAGGATCTTTGGGAAAAGAACCTACATTGACAAAAAAAGGGACTCTGAAAACCTCTTCCGGATGATTTACTATAGAGGGGTTTCAGAGAATAAACGCTTTCATTTTCAGTGGCAGCTCTCCCTTATTTCTGCCCCCATCACCTGATACAGTGCATGAGCTGTCGCTTGCAAGGCATTTTGTTGTCATCAGTGATGTCATCAGTGATGTCATTTGAGATGTCATCAGTGATGTCATCAGTGATGTCACTGACCATGTCATGAATGATATAATATGTGACATCATCAGAAGTGGATTGCGGGTGCGCGAAATATAGTTAGTACAACTAACTATATAGAAGCAATTTCAATGGTTTTTTAAATGCTAATTCCTAACTATATAAGGCCTGAAACCTATGGTTTTTTAAGTGAATTTGCAAGGTTTTTAAAATGCTAATTCCTAACTATATAAGGTTCTGAAACCTATGGTTTTTTAAGTGAATTTGCAAGGTTTTTTAAATGCTAATTCCTAACTATAATACTATATAAGGCCTAAAACCTATGGTTTTTAAGTGAATTTGCAAGGTTTTTTAAATGCTAATTCCTAACTATAGAAGGCCTGAAACCTCTGATTTTTTTAGTGAATTTGCAAGTTTTTTTAAATGCTAATTCCTAACTATATCAGGCGTGAAACCTATATTTTTTTTCAATAAATTTCAAAGGTTTTGAAAATGCTAATTCTATTAGCGGATAACGTTTATATATGTTATTATCCTTCTGGGACCACCTGAGCATCCATCTTGTTTCTCAGGAGAAGTGAGGCACAAGAGAGCACAAAACAAGAGTGGAAAACGTGAAAAGGGGGCAATGTAGAGACCGCCTGACCCCCTAGCCCTACTCAGGGGGTCCAAGAAGGACCACCAAGTGCAAAAAAAATTATTATTTTTTTTTAAATTGCGGGGTACGCGCACGGTACGCGTACCGTACACGTACGGTGTGCGTACCACTCGAATTTTTTCGTTTTTTTTTTTTTTTTTGCCCTTGGGGGTCCTTCTGGGACCCCCTGAGAAGGGCTAGAGGGTTGGGGGGACTCTACCCTGCCCCCTTTTCGTGTTTTCCACTCTTGTTTTGGGCGCTCTTGTGCCTCAGTTCTCCTGAAAAACAAGATGGTGGCCAACACTTCCTGGTTTGGACAGTTTGGAATGTTGACAGTCGATCGCCAGCCAGAAACTCTCTCGTGCACGTAATTGGACGCGCACGTACGCGTACGGTACGTGTACCGTACGAGTACGGTACTCGTACGAGTACGGTACTCGTACGGTGAGCGCATATAGATATATAATTTGCTCAAATTCAATTTTCTCAACAACTACTGGAGGGATTTTCACCAAATATAGAAAAGGCACTACTGCCAAGTTTGGTGTAATTCCGTTCAGCCGTTCGGGCTGTAGCCGTGTCTAAAGGTCCCATAGAAAATGCCATTTGAAAAATTTAAATACAATTTTCTCAAGAACTACTGGAGGGATTTTCACCAAACATAGCAAAGGCACATGTGCATACCAGGCCCTACCATTTTGCCAAGTTTGGTGTAATTCCAATAAGCCGATCGGGCTGTAGCCGTGTCTAAAGGTCCCTATGGAAATTAACATGGGAAAACACGTTTTGGGACCCCCCTTTCGGCCCTCGCTTGACAAATCCCACCGAAACTTTTAGGGAAGGAGCGGAGCGGAGCTGGCCAAAATTCTGAAAAATTACACGCAGATTCCTCCATCGGCGCCAAAGTTATTCCTAATAGAATGTTGAGCGCATATAGATACAGAGAAGGAGCGGAGCGCAGCGAGGCAAATTTAAGGAAATTAAATTCCTCAATCAGCGCCAAAGTTATTCCCAATAGAATTTTGGGAATTTCCTATGGTAACTAGGTCCTAACTATATATACCTACTGGCGACCGCCAGTAGGTAATCTCTACTACTATAATAAAGGAAGAACTTTCAGCCTTTGAGGCGGGTAAACTCGGGAACCACAGCGCCAATCCACGCACCCGATACACCGATGGTTATAGGCTATATAAATGTTTTTTTAAAAACGTTATTTAAAAATGTACAGTAAAAAAAAAGTAGTCCCTCCGAAGTAGCGCCGGCCGCCACGTACGTGCTCACGTCAGGAGCGCGGGGAGGAGCGGCAGACATGGCGCGGGGGAGGAGCGGTGACGTGAGGAGCAGCAGACGGGCCAGCGGCGGTGCGAGCAGCGGATAGGCTGGAGGAGCGGCGGCTGAGGTAAGGGAGAGGCGGACATGGCGCGGGGGAGGAGCGGTGACGTGAGGAGCAGCGGACAGGCCAGCGGCGGTGCGAGCAGCGGACAGGCGGGAGGAGCGGCGTCTGAGGTAAGGGGACCCATGTCGGGGCAGGCGGGGGTTGGGGTAGGCGGGGGACGGGCTGGGCATGGGACGGGCCGGGCGGGGGCCCGGGCTGCTGGACAATGTCGGGGCGGGCGGGTGTAGGGGAAGCCTGTTGCTCCCGGACAAGGTCGGGACGGGCTGCTAGTATATATATATGTATATAGATCAATACCTTCCTCCATCCCTCCTGTTGTTGTTTCTTTCCCTCATCCCTGTGCTTACTGCTTGACCCCACCTTGCTATTATGCAAAAATGTCCTATGTCGAGGACATTAACGGCTTCTTCATAGAGCTTTTCTTTTTTCAATTTCAGGCATGCAACACAGCGTAGCATCGCGATATCACTAACAGATTGACAAAGCCAACAGCTCACGTAGGTGATATCGCTTTGCCAATGCTTACTTGCTTTCAATACTAACAGTAGTGTATAACAAGGGGGGGTTAATAACATTTTTAGGGGGGTGCTAATTCTTCCATCAACAGGCAGAGTGGAGATGCAGGGGCTTTCAGAAGGGGTGAAAAACAACATAGCCTCTTTAACAAGTAAATGGTCTTTAAAAGACCTGTGAAGTACTCGGTGCGGCTGCAGTAAGATGGACGCCAGAATAGCCAGCCTACAGGAGCTCAAAAACGAGGACATAATTTGTTTCAGAAGTAGAATGAGGTGGGCTCCTGGACTTAATTTTGGGGCATGGCAATTACTTTTTATCACCAGACGTAGATCCAGAGTCAACAAGAGAAAGGCAGCAAATCGAAACGGAGAAAGAAAAGATGGGATAACAGTGGCAAATGGTGAAAGAGAAAAGGAAACTGCACGAGTGAAATCAAGAGACATAAGTATTGGGTGGTGAAAAAGGCAGCGCTTGGTTTTCAGTAACTTCACATTTGAGAGCTATGCTGGTTGCGGGCTCTTAAAAACTACTCTAGCCCGGTCACTAGCTTCTTTAGTCAATTATGTGTTTCTGTTCTTTATTCTTTTTATACAAATTAAGCCCAATCTTAGGTATCTAAGCCCAAACATTATTTGAGCGCCTAAGCACTAAGCGCTATAGCTTCTTTGTCGGTTCACAGTTTGCTTATGCAAACAAGTATCGTGCACGAAGGTGGTGCAGAGTGCACAGCAGGAAGTGTGGAGAAAGCAATAAGGCTGTACTGAAAGTGCAGACAGGCAGTAAGTATAGTGTGGACAGTTAAGTAGTGTACGTGCATTGCACTAGGTCGAGGTCATAAGAGTCAGACCCCGGGGTTTGTGAGTGTTCCTTCTAAGTCGCATTCCACGGGAAAGAGCCTGCAAAGCCCACTGTAAACTTGTATGTGGCAGTGAGAGTTTCTGCACCGTGTGAAATGTGGCAACCATTAATCACGCAGTGTCTCAGGGAAGCTGGCTCGCTCAGCCCGCAGCAAAGTCGCCAGGGAAGCAGCAAGGACACGGGACGGGACACACACAACAGGTGGATGATTTGGTGAGGATATTTTGAAATCTTAGCCTGGAAGACCCAGGAATGCAATTTTAACTGTGGCCTCACTCACCGTCTCAGTACCCCCGGCTGCGCATGAACATTCTAGACCAGGCTGAAGACTGAGAAGCTGCGCTCCGCGCAGTATTTCTTTTATTTTTGATTGGACTGGAGCGTGTGGGGTGTAACATTTAAACTACGTCTAAATGACGTCTCAGCACTGTGCGCGCCGCGGACCCTCCTCTCAATGACTACTGCATGATTTCAAGTTGCATTTTATAAAAAAAGTTGTTTGTTTTATTTAACTATTTATTTGATAGAGTACAGATCAATTCAGTGACTACTGTGTGCTGAGGGGCCCCCAGAGCTCCAGGGCCCCCCCACAATGCGGGGGCTGTGGGGGCCTTTGTTACGCCCCTGCCTGGGTTACCCAACTGGCAAGCTTCTTTGCTAATAAGATCAAAAGCATCCAGGCAAATTTTCCATCTGCAGTGATAGTGGGAGTGTTTAACCCAGGGCCACTCTCTTCTGTGTCGGCCGCAGGACACCCCAATCTGTCGAATTTTCCCCCCATTGAGCCTCAAACCTCACTGGAAATTTTATCTAAAATGAGATCTGGCTCCCCGCTGGACCCCTGTCCCGCCAAGTTTCTAGCCAAAATGGCTTATGTCGTCAACCCCATTATTAATCCGATCTTAAATTGTTCTTTAGAAACAGGGGTAGTGCTGCAAGCATGGAAGCAGGCGTTGGTTCTTCCTCTCTAAAAAAAGCTGTCTCTGGACCCTAGTAGCCACGCCAATTATCGACCTATTTCGTTGCTCCTGGTCCTGGCAAAGGTGGCGGAAAAGCATGTGCAGTCCGTCCTTTCGGACTTTGTAGAGTCACATGAGATTCTGCATTGAAACGGCACTGTTTGAGGTGTCAGAGGCCATCAAGGAAGTCCAGGACAACGGAGGGAAAGCACTGCTGGTGCTGTTAGATCTTTCAGCGGCGTTTGACACCGTTCCCCATGACCGCCTACTGGCAAGACTCTCGGAGATCGGTGTCCGGGGAATGGTGTTCAGATAGTTTGAGTCTTTTCTTTCCAACCGACAACAGACAGTCTGGGCTCCTCCGTACTCTGCTGCAGTGTCGCCTTTGGAGATGGGAGTCCACCAGGGGTTGATTCTGAGCCCCACTCTTTTTAACATCTATATGTCCCCTCTCGCGGCACTGGCAGAGTCATTTGGCGCCAAGATTGTCTCTTACGCCGATGGCACCAAGCTTCTCTTCAACTGCGGAGGGAACTCAGACTTTGATGGTGATAGCATTAAGTGCTGTCTGGGTGCAGTTTTTGCCTGGTTCCAACTTAACCAGCTGAAATGCAACTCAGACAAATCTGAGGTCCTTTTCTTTGGTTGTCCTCCAGACCCCGGTTGGAAGTCCTGGTGGCCAGCAGGTATGTATCCACCCACTGCTGATACCATGGCGGCTAAGAATCTTGGAGTCAAGATGGACAATTGTCTCTCGCTTAAACCACAGATTCTGGGTCTGGTTGGACAGAGTTTTGGGATACTAAAAATGCTAAGGAAATTCCTCCTTTTCCTCTCTATTGGTATGATATGATATATGATATAAAGGGTTTTGTAACGCGCTCTGTTACTAAAATAGTATCCTGGCACGGAAGGTGAGGCAGATTCAGAGGGCAGGAAGAGAATAGCATAATTAGAGAGTGATGCTAAACAGGTGAGTTTTCAGCCCCTTATTAAAGGCTGTGATGGTCGGAGCAACCCTGAGATGGAAAGGGAGAGCATTCCAAGCCCTAGAAGCCCTGACCAAAATGGACTGGCCACCTAATCGGGAGTGCTTAAATCTAGGCACCATCATTTGACACTGATTGGCCGAATAGAGGCATCGATTAGGGATGTACAGGGCAAACCTTTTTCTCAGATAGACAGGACCAGTCAGATGGACTGCGCGGAAGGCAAGAACTAGAGTTTTAAACATAATCCGGTGGGCAACCGGGAGCCAGTGGAGGCTACGGAGACAAGAACGAACACTAGATCTCTTGGGCAGATTAAACAGAAGCCTTGCGGCCGCATTTTGGATGACCTGGAGACGTTGAATCAGGTAGGCTGGTAGACCAAAAAACAGATCGTTCGCGTAGTCGAGCCTAGAAAGTATTAGGGCTCGCGAAACCGTCTCTTTAGCCTCTCACGGAAGGAGGGGAAAAAACCTACGTAGGGCTTTGAGAGTGGCGAAACAAACCCCCGTAAGTTTTTTAATATGGTCTTCAAACTTAAGGTCATTCCCAAACCATACTCCAAGGTTTTTTGTTGGACCACCGATGGATTTTGGACACGGCAGGTCACAAGGCCATAAAAGATCACTGAATTTATCAGGAAAGGAGCCATAATAGAGGACCTCAGACTTGTCTTCATTACACTTGAGCTGGGCAAGCGCTAGCCAGCGGAAGACGGATGAAAGGCAGAGTTGGACCGCCGACGAATCCAAATTGTCTTTTGGCCAGGTGAACAAAAGTTAGGTATCGTTGGCGTAGGCCTTAATTTTGGCCCCCAGCAGTTCCGCCAGATAAATCAGAGGGGTTAAATAAACATTAAAAAGCAGGGGGCTCAGAGTAGTCCCCTGAGGGACTCCTGTAGTAAGTTTCTTAGGAAGGGAGGCATAAGGAGGCATCCAAACCTGTTGCGTCCTATTGTCCAGAAAGGACTTCAGCCAGTCTAGTGCAGGGCCAGTGATGCCGACGGCCGCCAGTCTAGTGAGGAGTAAAGTATGGGGCACCGTGTCGAAGGCGGCTGAGAGGTCCAATAAAATCAGAGCTGCTCTTCCACCTCCATCAAGGCACTCCCGGATAGCCTCCGACACTTTGACTAGCGCCGTTTCGGTGCTATTGGCAGACCGAAACCCAGACTGAGCTGGATGTAGTGCCTGGGAAGATTCAATGAAATTATCCAGCTGTTTAAAAGCGATCTTCTCACAGACCTTTGCTAAGGCAGGCAGTAATGAGATGGGTTGATAGTTAGAAGGCACAGCCAGATCTAGCCCAGTCTTTTTTAGAAGCGGCAACAATTTGGCTTGCTTCCAACAGAGTGGGACAGTTGCAGAGGAGAAAGAAAGATTAACAATCTGGGTGACCTCCTTGCCTACTGTTTCAGCTATCTCCCCGAGGACCCTGGCAGGGCAAGGGTCGGAGGGAGACCCACAGGAAAATCACGGTGCAAACCTTGGTCGGATCAAGGCTGGACTACGCTAATGTACTCTACCTTGGCCTGCCTGAGTACCTTCTATCACGCTTGCAGGTAGTGCAGAACTCGGCTGCACGGGCAATCTTTGGCCTCGGCCGTAGCTCCCATGCCGCAGGACTGTTGAAGTCTCTTCACTGGTTGCCAATACGGAAACGCATCAAGTTTAAGGCTCTCACCACCGCGTTTAAGGCTCTCCATGGCACCGGCGCACTCTATTTGAGGAAGAGAATTGGCTTTCACCACCCGCCCAGAGCCTTACATCCGGCATCATTGTCACTGGCCACGATCCCGGTAATTAGGCATGCCCGGATTGGGGGTCGGTCTTTTAAATATCTTGCGCCGCGGGCCTGGAATGTCCTGCCACTGTCTTTAATAAAGAGTGAGAATTTAGTGTCCTTTAGGAAAGAGCTCAAGACGTGGTTGTTCTGTCAGTAATCCTCTTCCACTGCTGGGGTTATGCTGTGTATGGTCTGATAGCGCCGGGACACTCTGCTTGAGTAGCTGAGCACTCAATAAAACTCCTGATAACATAACATAACATAACCAGGGAATTGGATGAGAGAGGTAAAATCATCACTTTAAAAAGTAGCCACCCTTCCGAAGACATGCATTCTGGTGGCCAGGAGGGTCAGATTAACTTCCACACAAGGTCCGGTAGGTGTGCAAGATAGATACCTAGATAGTGAAAAGAGAGCTGACGCATTTTGATCACCGTGCGCCAAGAGCAAACACTTGAGTCGCAGGAAATGGGACCCAGAAGGGATTTAGATTTATTCACCTAGAGATCTGAGGGTTCCAAAATGGATTGCAAGGATTTCTAGACACCTAGAGCATGATGTTGGCCGATTTACTAAGAAAAGCAAAATGTTGTCGACACAAAATGCAATCCCATCGGCCACCCCTGCACCCAAGGGTCAAACCAAATCAGGCGTGCCAAGGGCAAAAAAAAAAAGGGGGGCCAGGCAAAACTACAGACAGGGAAGGGGGTGGCATTAAATCCATTGACCTGATCCTGGACAGTCAGCCGAGTGTTTAAAAGACCAATACGGGAACAAAAACAAAGTAATCAAGGAAGACCAGTCCACCGTGTCAAGAGCCTTACACTAGGAGTAGAGCCGAAGAGCCCGAAGACAATGTGCTCGGGAGAGGGCCACATGGACACTCCATTTGCAATGGCAGGTACTGCAGGCTTGCATAAAGCCACATTAATCTGGATGTATCAGATAGGACAAGGCAGGGTGCAAGTCGGTTAGCCAAAACTTTGCCAACTCCTTAATTTCCAGGTTAATAGGAGAAATAGGCCTATACACAGTACAGCTATACTCTAAAGGGTAGGCTCCCAATCCCACAGCCTTGTTGTACATTTCCAAGAGATGAGGAAGCAGAATGCTCTGGAATTTCCGATAACATTTGACAGGGAAGCCGACAGGGCTGCAAGTCTTGCCTGGTGCCACATCTTGCATCCCTGATTTCCTCAACAGTAAGAGGTTGCTCAAGATCCTAGGCCAACAACAGGGGAGCAGAGGGTAGTGGAATGTCACAAAGAACATGATGTGCAACCTCACAGGAGGCCTAGACCAACACTTGTACAGAGTGCAGTAACAGTCTACAAAGACAGTAATGTGTCAAGGGCCCACTCATGCAAGCTCCCCCCAGTGCCCCTGATGAGGGGTACCAACTTGGAGGCACACTCGATGGTGGCCAACCAAGTTCCCTGACTTGTCCCCAAGTTCATAAACCCTCTGGGTCGACACCCTCAAACACTGTTGGGCTTCTTCCAGTGAGAATTTCTGCATGCAAGTGCATGTCAAAGCTAACTGATGGTCAAAATATGTAGAGGGCCACTGCTGCAACCACCATTCTAGAGTGGGGATCTGTGCCAATGGCCAGGCATGTTGGCCTCCCACAAGGTACCAGCAAATTCCACAATGCACCAATTGATCTCAAACTAGGAGCGTATCCTCGACTTAATATATTCGGAACAACTTTAATCAGTAAGGTACCAAGCATTGACACGCCACATCGGATGTGGCACAGCACCGGGACAATCAAAGTGGAGCAGAAGGGGGGCATGGTCTGAGATCCCCTAGTACAGGGCCTCAATCCCTGACTCCCAGCAGACCTTCACAGCTTGGAACCATAGCATGTCAGAATGTGACATAGTTTATGGGTCAATGAAGTATGAGTATAGGCAATGTCATGGGAATGCCCCATAGTCCACGCAACCGTGCAGGCCCATGGAATCTGCCCAGACTGACAGTTGATAGGAGCGTGTCAGGCATCCCAGCCGTGGTGGGCCAGAGGCATCCATCCCTGAGATAGCATTAAAATCCTCTCCCACAGTGACGCCTTGTGGAACACCCAACAGGAGGGATGCAAGAGAGCACAGCAGTACAGGAAGTTGAGGTGGTGGGACATAACTTGACAGAAAGATGCAGTTCCTACCTTCCAGCTGACCCTCTATCCCCACATATATCTCCTGGGGGTCTACATGGGAGGCACCACTACTAATTCTGCAGCACACATAGAAAGAGAAAAACACCTGTTGGGATTGTTTTTATGCGGGAAGGTGTCACTTCCTGCACAAAAACAATTATCCCCACAATGTAGGCACCCTTGATACATGGTGTAAGAGTGTCTGCATTAGCGCATGGATGCCAATTGTGCGACTGTGCAGGGGAGAGCTCAGGTAAACGTCATAGTATTATAAATGTGACGCATCTCTTTGCTTTGAAAGTAACGAAGCGCAGCCTGATGGGTTGCTGCACCGTGCTGCGTTACTTTCTTGTAAATAAGGCCTTACTTTAAATGTACACCTAACAGCTGTACCCTCAGTTTTCAGGGATTTTTTTTATTGTTTTTCTTTTAAGATATAAATGTTCTTTAGATGTAGACCTAACTATAAATCATTTTAAACTTTATATTTCGTCAGTCATTTTCAAAGTGTTTTCCAAAGTAATGTGATTTCAATTGTTATGTACTATTCACATTAGTAGTCTCCCAATGCAGGGTCAGTAAAAAAATCATAATCTCTTAATATAGTACAGGAAAGTTTTTACTCTTACAATTACTGTTTTAGTATTGTAAATAAGTTATACATATTTTTCCATGCTACAAAGAAGAGAGCATTAACAAATTGAGTGAGAAAAATTATATATATATGTATATATTTATGTGTGTGTGTGTATATATTAATATATACATATGTATATATTACCTACTGGTGGTCGCCAGTAGGTAGTTATAGTTACAACCTAGTTTCCATGGGAAAAGCATTTTTTGATTTACTTTGGCATAGTTTAATGGATCTTTATGACATTTTTCAAAAAGTTGCTCTTTTTAGGTCAGCTCCTACCCCAACTTTGGCAGAAAGGTAGAGCTTGTTTCAGAAAGCGACCTTTTTTTAAATGGTGCAAATCCGTTGAGCAGTTTTTTTAGAAATTAAAAAATAGGAGTAACAAACCCAATTTCCCATAGGAAACTTTGTGCAAGGCTACAGTTGAAACTACAAAACGGAATTAAACCAAATTTGGCACAAAGTTAGTGCGTGGATCACAAAGCAACCTTTTTTTTTTCAAATGGTGTAAATCCGTTCAGTAGTTGCTGACAAATTAGAAAAATTAAAATTTCAATATCTGGGTGGAGCCTAAGTCCTGTGCACGAGCTTCATTGTGATTGGCTGCTAAAACTTAAAACTAGGAAATGTTGGCAGCCATCTTGTGGCTCGGTAGAAGCAAGTTACTAGAAAACAGAGAAACAAAGGTAGAACAGAAGAGAAGGGGGCAGAGTAGAAACACCCTGACTGACTAGGCCTGGTCAGGGGGTCCCAGAAGGAGCCCCAGGGCCGCCCCAAAAAATGTACAAACAAAAAAAAATCAAGGTAATTCACGCTGGGGTTGCGGGTTCCCGTGTTTTATTTTAATGAGACTAAGCATGGGTGGAAAATCTGTTCCGCTCGCGGATTTTGCGGATTTTCGGTAAATTCGCAATCCGCGAACTCTCGCCAATTTACCGAAAATCCGCGAATTCGCACGCAGCGGATTTTTTTTCTTGGTGATACAATATTGCGGCGTTCACTTACTGTCATTCAGCGTTTGCCGAGTTGTTTTTCTCGATATTTTGCGAGTGCTGCGCCATTTTGGATCTTGCTGCGGGATGCCGCAGGAGTTTGGCGACGCATCGTGAGAGTTCGCAATTGCGAACATGTACGTGCGGCGGGCAGCAACAATCTCGCACTTGCGAAATTACAAAATTTGCAATTCTGCACAAGAAATCCACTAGCAAGCAGCATAGACCTTTTGAAAATGATGATTTTTATCAGAATAACTCCTCAGGTTGACATTTGCCTGCACTTTTTTGGATTTGAGGCCTTTTGACTTTCTTTGGATCACTTTTGGATTAGAAATCAACTTTCACAAGTAAGTTTGTTTGGGGCATTACAGTTGCTGTTCTGCAGAAAAACGAGTTTTGCAAAACTGAAAGCACTCAGCAGGTGCAAAAGTTCACTCATCATTAGTAACGATTCCCTGTAGTACTTCCTGAGGGGCCCCTCCAGAGTTTAGTTGCCTATGTTTGTTTGGGGCATTACAGTTGCTGTTCTGCAGAAAAACGAGTTTTGCAAAACTGAAAGCACTCAGCAGGTGCAAAAGTTCAAACTCATCATTAGTAACCATTCCCTGTAGTGCTTCCTGACTGGGGCCCCTCCAGAGTTCAGTTGCTAGTTGCAACAATTCTATGACCCTGCTCTGACCCTCACAGCAGGTTCATAGAATAGCTACAAGTAGGCCACAAAGGTCCTGGAAAAAAAAATTGCACTGCAACAGAAAGCAAGTTACAGATAAGGAAGCAGGTGCCATACTGGAATTTTAAAACAGTGACACATTAATAAATCAACCCCAAATTAATTCATGTCAGTTGAAGCAGGGCAGGTGTGCTTGCTTTCCCCCCCCATAATCTACAGTGATGAACCAGAGGGTGGCATTGATGTACCAGAGGGTGGCATGGGTGAAACAGGGTGGCAGTGGTGAAACAGAGGGTGCTGTGAACCTGTGATGATGAACCAGACGTAGAAACAACATAGTCGCGACCGTTGCGAGCCGACATGTACGTTCACAATTGCGAACTGGTACAAAACCCCGCGAACTGGCAGAAACCCTTGCGAACACTAAAAAAAAAAATCCGCAAATTCGCGAGAATTCGCGGATTTTGCGGATTGCGAGTTCGCAAATACGCAAATTCGC